>NC_057795.1:188771489-188778463 GCF_018294505.1 Triticum aestivum | reverse complement strand
CCCTCCCCGCGCAGCTCCGCCTCGACCTCCCTCCACCGCGGCCCCTCGCCGGAGCTTCGCCGGAAACCGCCGCCGCCCCTCGGTTTCCCCTCGCCGGAGCGCCTCGTCCGCCGCCGCCTTCGTCCGCCACCGCCGGGCGCCCGCGCCGCCCCATCTCCTCGCCGGCGCCTCGCCCTCCCCTCGCCGGAGCCGCCTGCCGCTCGCCGGAGTTCTTCTCCGGTGAGATCTTGTCGGGGTGGACGAGATCCACCCATCCCTCCAACCAAACGGTCGGACCCGTTGCGCACCGCGCCGTCCCGCTCCGTCCCGTCCCGGGTTGACTTTTCGGAGGTGATATTTCGTCTAAGTCCCAGATTTCTGTCATTATCATGCCATGTTCATCGCCTTGTATCTCTGCATCCGTAGCTCCGTTTTGTGCGTGTAATATGTCAAATTGTTCATCTCAACGAGTAAATCATTTCATTCCATTGCATCATATTCATTTGAGGTCATCTTGATGCCTGAATCATTGTTGTAAGAGTGCTTCATAATGTTTTCTGCTGTCTGTTATCAAAACGAGCTCATTTGTCATTTTTGCCATGATTGATGTGTGCATCCTATGAGGTTGATGTCTTCATGTGTTTTGAACTATGTTATGTCTTCTTTACAGTGGTGTATGCCATGGAGTTTTGTGATCAATGTGGTAACTAGCACAAGCATGCAAACTAGGCATCATGATATTGCTGATTTTAGTCCCTGTTCTGCTGTTATTTTGATGCCATGTAAACTTGATACTACAGAGAGATCCATGCATATTTTGAGATACTTAAGTAAGGATGTTTTGAACATATGGTTATTATCTAGCCATTCATGCCCTTGTTTGCAATTATGGAGTAGTCTAGCATGTCTTTTTCGTGCTCTACTTTTGCTTCAAAATTTTCCTGGCAGATTGTTTACATGTTATTCAATTTGGCCAAGGTTGCTATAGTTGATCCTTGCATGCTATGAACTTGTTCTTGACTTGGTTTGTTTCACGAAGATGTCTTCTTGATGATGCTATGCTTATCTTGTCATGCAATGACTTGTGGTGAGTGAATCGAGCTTGTTAAGTAGGGTACATGATGTTGCTGTTTTGCTAGGCTGATTCTGTTATTTCGTGATGCTATATAAACATATTGCTACTAATCATTCTATGCATAATCTAGAGATGTTCTATAAACATGTTTTGATCTACATGTCACCCTCTAACGATACATGCCCCTGGTTGCATTTATAGCTTGTTGTAGCTTGTTCATATCTTGCTCCAAATTTGCTTGATAATGTTGCTGTCAGCCTGTTAACATTAAGTTCAGTTGTTTCCATGATTTTTCCTAGTGATCCATGCACCCTATGGCCTTGCTATTGCCATGCTTAGCTTCACAAACATGCCTTATTAATTTTGGTTGCCTTGCCATGCTATATATTGCTCTGTGGTGAGTGGTACAAGCTCATCTACATGCCTTCGTAATTCTGTTCCTGCCATATATGAATCTGTATAATAACTTGCTATGTTTACATGGGTGCCATCATATTTTCTGATCCTTTTTGGCTTATGGTCACTAAGGGACTTTTGATCTATGCATTTCGTAGATTCATATCATGCCTTTGTTTGCCATGATAAGTTCCTGTAACATGTTGTTTGATAACTCTAAACATTACATCGTGATGTTATTTTCTGCAAAGTCTAAATTGTTATTGTTTGCAATCTTACCATGTGTGTTTGAGTATGTTCTAGTGATTTCTAGAGATAGCTTAGTGTTCATGTTTTGTAATGCTTTACCTGTACATCATGCCCATGCATTTTGTTAGTATGTTGAGATGTTGTAGCATGTTGTTTTGATGCTTTCAATATGCCTAGTTGCTGTTTTGGACAGATTGTTGCTATAAATTGTTTAGTGTGTGTGTGTTGAACCGTTGCTCCGTTTTGAGTGTGCTCTATATGAAACTTGCTTAGAATTGCATGTAGCTTCATATTATCATGTTGCATCCTTGTTTTGAGGTGTTTGCTTGATGTTTGGGTGCATTTTGCATCAATACCATGTTTAACTTATTTTGCTCATATCTTCTAGGCCGTAGCTCCGAACTAAATGAACTTTATATGTAACTTGACTAGAATCTCGTGTAGATCATCTTTGTGCATCCTAACTTTCTGTTTAACAACTTGAACATAAGGTTTATTCAGATCTGGACCAATTTCGAAATATGCATATGAGGACTTACCGGAATTGTTATATGTTGTCCCGGCCTCATTTAAACTTGCCTTAGTGTGTTGCTCTTGTTTGCATCATCTCTTGCCATGAGTAGCTTCATGTAGCCTTGTCATGCATCATGCTTGGTTGTGCATCATGCCTTGTTCATGTGTGGTGTGTTTACCATGTTCTGTGCTTCTTTTCCATAGTTCCTATTTTCGTTGCGATCGTGAGGATTCGTTCGTCTACGCTTTGTTCAGCTTCATCCGTTCGTCTTCTTCATCGACTCGTTCTTCTTCCTTGCAGGATTTCAGGCAAGATGACCGCTACCCTGGATCTCACTACTATCATTGCTATGCTAGTTGCTTTGTTCTATCGCTATGCTGCGTTACCTATCTTTTGCTCATCAAGCCTCCCATATTGCCATGAACCTCTAACCTTTGACACCTTTCCTATGCAAACCGTTGTTTGGCTATGTTACCGCTTTTGCTCATCCCCCCTTATAGAGTTGCTAGTTGCAGGTGAAGTTGAAGATTGCTCCATGGTGGACAGGATTTTGGTTGGGATATCACAGTATCTCTTATATTATTAATGCATCTATATACTTGGTAAAGGGTGGAAGACTCGGCCTTTTGCCTGGTGTTTTTGTTCCACTCTTGCCGCCCTAGTTTCCGTCATACCGGTGTTATGTTCTCGGATTTTGCGTTCCTTACGCGGTCGGGTGATTTATGGGACCCCCTTAACAGTTCGCTTTGAATAAAACTCCTCCAGCAAGGCCCAACCTTGGTTTTACCATTTGCCTCACCAGCACCTATCCCTTTCCCTTGGGTCGGCCAACCCGAGGGTCATCTTTATTTTAGCCCCCCCGGGCCAGTGCTTGTCTAAGTGTTGGTCTGAACCGAGTAGCCTGCCGGGCCACCTCAGGGCAACTCGAGGGCTGGTTTTACTCGTAGCTTGACTTATCCGGTGTTGCCCTGAGAACGAGATATGTGCAGCTCCTATCAGGATTGTCGGCGCATCGGGCGGCTTTGTTGGTCTTGTTTTACCATTATCGAAATGTCTTGTAAACCGGGATTCCGAGTCTGATCGGGTCTTCCTGGGAGAAGGTCTATTCCTTCATTTATCGCGAGAGCTTGTCATGGGCTAAGTTGGGACACCCCTGCAGGGTATAATCTTTCGAAAGCCGTGCCTGCGGTTATAGGCAGATGGGAATTTGTTAATGTCCAATTGTAGATAACTTGACACCAGATCCGAATTAAAACGCATCAACCGTGTGTGTAGCCGTGATGGTCTCTTTTCGGCGGAGTCCGAGAAGTGAACACGGTTTCTGGGTTATGTTTGACGTAAGTAGGAGTTCAGGATCACTTCTTGATCATTACTAGTTGACGACCGTTCCTTTTGCTCTCTTCTTGCTCTTATTTGCGTATGTTAGCCACCATATATGCTTAGTCACTGCTGCAAGCTCACCACTTTACCCCTTCCTTTCCTATTAAGCTTTGCTAGTCTTGATACCCATGGTAATGGGATTGCTGAGTCCTCGTGGCTCACAGATTACAACAACAACAGTTACAGGTACATGTTGTGCGATGGTCATGACGCGAGAGCGATGCTTGCTTGCGTTGAGTTCTTCTTCTGCTTCTTCGATCAGGGGATAGGTTCCAGGTCGACAGCCTGGGCTAGCAGGGTGGATGTCGTTTGAGTTTTTGTTTATGTTTCATCCGTAGTCGGATGATGCTCTGATGTATTGTGATGTTGTATTCGTGTGGCATTTTATGCCTCTTGTATGTATCCCCATCTATTATGTAATGTTGATGTAATGATATCCACCTTGCAAAAGCGTTTCAATATGCGGGTCTATCCTTGGTGGGACCTTCGAGTTCCTTTTTGGATAGGGTCGCATATTGGGCGTGACAAGTTGTTATCAGAGCCTCGACCGACCCTAGGATCCCCCTTGATTGATCGTGTAGTTTGGTCGTTGTTGAGTCTAGAAGAAAACTGTTTTCGGAGTCTAGTTATATCGGAGAGTAGGAATTCTTTTTACTCCTCAGTCCCTTCGTCACTCTGGTAAGGAATCTTGACGTAGGTGTTTTGAATTACTCCTCTTCCCTTCCAAACTTTCTTTAGGATCACGCAGTTGGTTTTCCGATAGTTGGTTCTCTTCTCTTTTCATCCGGTGCATTTTCTCGTCAAGTCGACTCGAGCCTCTTCATCTTTGAGTTCAATCCTCAGTTGTTTTCTTTTCCCACCCGCCCTCCCTTTTTTATTCTCGGAGTCAGAGTCCATTATCGAGTATCCATCCTACTCGTGCGAAGTCTTTGCTTTCTTCCCTCAATGATTTCAACTGGTGTTTCTCTTCAAGATATTCGTCGATTTCCCCTTCCAGGTTGCCTTTGTTTTCCCGCCCTCCCACCCTTTTCTTCTCAGAGCTTGAGTCTTTTTCGACCATAAATTTTCATTCGTGTGGAGCCTCTTCAGTCTTTCGTCGATTATTTCAACCGGTGAATTCTTGTCTCGTCCGTCATTCTTCATCTTTTTCTTCTCCGGTCGATTCAATTCCATTTTCGGTAGTGATTATATTCTTTCCATCAGCTCAAGTGTTTTCTCTGCTCGGTTGCCTTTCGCCATTCAATCATTTCGGAGTTCGCAAGACATCTCAGGAGATTTGTTTGTGTCCAAATTAATTCGAGGTTGTCACCTCATTTGAATATTTCAATTGTTCCGGTGCACCATCTATCTGTTCGACATCCCTTTCCAACGGTGTTATCTCTTCAGTGGGCCCTAACCCACAGGTCTTTTCCTAGGATCTTACCTGACTCTTCTAATTCCCCCGGAGTTATTCACAAATTCTTTTCAAGTGTGACATAAGAATGGTTTCCATCAGTCACATGCCTTTCCAAGATCGATTTCAAATCATTTTCATTGTTGGCTCAACCTTTTCGGTTTGCGTTCTACCGGAGTATCTCAGTAATTTTGGTGGTGTTTCTCCTCGTCATTTGAAGACCGAAGAAGAGTGTTTCCTCTAAGTCTTGTCCGTTCTCTCGAAGTTTTGTGGTTCCAGCTTCATATCATCCTCTCGAATTATTTCAGTTTGTCAGATATTCTTTCTTACCTATCCGGAGTATGTCAGGAGTTGTTTTTCCATTTCTTTTCACCGAAGGCCATCATTTCAGCTACCGTTATCCAATTATCTCGGTGATTCGGTCTCTTTCATCAGTCATTTTCGAATTCTAACGGTGGTTCGTTCAAGATTCTTTTTCCTTGAGTATCATTTTAATCCATTCGTTCTTTCAATCCTACCGGTGGTTCATGAAGACTTTCTCAAGTTTTGTGCCACATTCCCCTTAATCCTTTTCAAGAAGAATAAGTAGTATGTAAAAATCCATTGCTTGTCATAAATTTAATTTGATGAAGGATAAGCATACAATAAACCTTATTCTTATTTCATCCAAGTGATTAATCCCTTCCTTTTGAGTTTGTTCGTGAGGAATAAATTCTAGTTCCAAGTGTTTTCATCTTTTCTTTTCCGGAGTTCAATTTCCTCGGCCTTTTCGTCGGAACCTCCATCTAAATCATCGCAAGGCTCATCTTCTTCTTTCATCCTTCATTTTATCTCGTCATTCTTTTGTTACCGGAGTTCTTCATGGTGGTTCTTCATGATTTAATTCATTCCTCAAGAGTTCATAATTATTTTGTTGGTGGAATTCAAGTATCTTTTCTTCTCCGTGCTTTCATTCAACTTTTTCAATTCTTTCTGGAGTTTTTGTGTCATGTCTTCATCAAGTGTCATTCCATCTTGTGAAGTTCATGTTCTATTCCTCCATGTTTCAGCCGGAGTGATGCTTAAATTCTTTAAGTCTTATTCGTTTCTTATCTCGTTCTAACCGGAGTGGTTTCATAGTATATCGGATTCCGTGAGCATTTGATTCTCGTCATTCTCGTCGTTCCTCTCTTCTTCTCGAGTGCTCTCGATTCTTTGCTTCTTCTCTTCAGTTCTTGCTTCACCTCATCCTTTTTCCTTCCGTCTCGGTCCTAAGAGCTCGGGACGAGATCTCTTGTTAGTGGAGGAGTGTTGTAACACACCGGATTCGTTGCGCCAGGTGTCTGCTAGTTATTCGCCGTCGTTGCCATGTCATTTGCTTGCGTGTTGCATTTTATCATGTCCTCATGTGCATTGCATTGCATACATGTTCGTCTCATGCATCCGAGCCTTTTCCCCGTTGTCCGTTTTGCGATCCGGCACTCCTATGCCCTCCGGCGTTCCCCTTTTGTATCCTATTGTGTGTGGGTGTTAAACGTTCTCGGAATGGACCGTGTCTTGCCAAGCGGCCTTGGTATAGCACCGCTAGACCGCCTGTCAAGTTTCGTGCCATTTGGAGGTCGTTTGGTGCTCCAACGGTTAACCGGGTAACCGCAAACCCCCCTTTCTCTTTGCAGCCCAACGCCCTTCTGAAGTGGCCCAAAACCCATCTAACTCCCCTCCATGCTCTCGGCCGTTCGATCGCGATCGCGCGGCCGAAAACCGCTCCTCATTTGGACTCTCCTAGCTCCCTCCACCTATAAAAACGTCTTCCCCTCTCCATTTTCGGATCATTCCCCCCCACCCCCAAAACCCTAGCCTAATCCTCCCCGCCGCCACCGGACACGTCCGACCGCAACCGGACATGTCCACCGCCCGCCGCCACGTCGCTGCAGCCTATCGGCGCGCGACACGTCAGCCCCGCTGCCTCCTGGCCCTATCAGACGCCGCCACGTCACCCCACCGCGCCT
>NC_057795.1:188766074-188771122 GCF_018294505.1 Triticum aestivum | reverse complement strand
CCCCGCACGCCTCCCACCTCCGCCGGAGCGCGCCTCCCCGCGCAGCTCCGCCGCTCCGCCTCGACCTCCCTCCACCGCCTCCCGCCCTCGCCGGAGCTTCGCCGGAAACCGCCGCCGCCCCTCAGTTTCCCCTCGCCGGAGTGCCTCGTCCGCACCGCCTTCGTCCGGCGCCGTCGGGCTCCCGCGCCGCCCCGTCTCCTCGCCGGCGCCTCGCCCTCCCCTCGCCGGAGCTGCCTGCCGCTCGCCGGAGTTCTTCTCTGGTGAGATCTCATCGGGGTGGACGAGATCCACCCATCTCTCCAACCAAACAGTCGGACCCGTCCCGCACCGCACCGTCCCGCTCCGTCCCGTCTCGGGTTGACTTTTCAGAGGTGATATTTCGTCTGTCCCAGATTTCTGTTATTATCATGCCATGTTCATCGCCTTGTATCTCTGCATCCGTAGCTCCGTTTTGTGCGTGTAATATGTCAAATTGTTCATCTCAACGAGTACATCATTTCATTCCATTGCATCATATTCATTTGAGGTCATATTGATGCCTGAATAATAGTTGTAAGAGTGCTTCATAATGTTTTCTGCTGTCTATTATCAGAACGAGCTCATTTGTCATTTTTGCCATGATTGATGTGTGCATCCTATGAGGTTGATGTCTTCATGTGGTTTGAACTATGTTATGTCTTATTTACAGTGGTGTATGCAATGCATTTTTGTGATCAATGTGGTGACTAGCACAAGCATGCAAACTAGGCATCGTGATATTGCTGATTTTAGTCCCTGTTCTGCTGTTATTTTGATGCCATGTAATCTTGATGCTACAGAGAGATCCATGCATATTTTGAGATACTTTAGTAAGGATGTTTTAAACATATGGTTATTGCCTATCCATTCATGCCCTTATTTGCAATTATGGAGTAGTCTAGCATATCTTTTTCGTGCTCTACTTTTGCTTCAAAATGTTTCCTGGCAGATTGTTTACATGTTATTCAATTTGGCCAAGGTTGCTATAGTTGATCCTTGCATGCTATGAACTTGTTCTCGACTTGGTTTGTTTCACAAACATGTCTTCTTGATGATGCTATGCTTATCTTGTCATGCAATGACTTGTGGTGAGTGAATCGAGCTTGTTAAGTAGGGTACATGATGTTGCTGTTTTGCTAGGTTGATTCTGTTATTTCGTGATGTTATATAAACATATTGCTACTAATCATTCTATGCATAATCTGGAGATGTTCTATAAACATATTTTGATCTACATGTCACCCTCTAACCATACATGCCCCTAGTTGCATTTATAGCTTGCTTTAGCTTGTTCATATCTTGCTCCAAAGTTGCTTGATAATGTTGCTGTCAGCCTGTTAACATTAAGTTCAGTTGTTTCCATGATTTTTCCTAGTGATCCATGCACCCTATGGCCTTGCTATTACCATGATTAGATTCACAAACATGCCTTCTTACTGTTGGTTGCCTTGCCATGCTATATATTGCTCTGTGGTGAGTGGTACAAGATCATCTACATGCCTTCGTAATTCTGTTCCTGCCATGTATGAATCTGTATAATAACTTGCTATGTTTACATGGGTGCCATCATATTTTCTGATCCTTTTTGGCTTATGGTCACTAAGGGACTTTTGATATATGCATTTAGTAGATTCATGCCATGCCTTTGTTTTCCATGATAAGTTCCTGTAACATGTTGTTTGATAGCTCTAAACATTACATCGTCATGTTATTTTCTGCAAAGTCTAAATTGTTATTGTTGGCAATCTTACCATGTGTGTTTGAGTATGTTCTAGTGATTTCTAGAGATAGCTCAGTGTTCATGTTTTGTAATGCTTTACCATGTTTGGGTGCATTTTGCATCAATACCATGTTTAACTTGTTTTGCTCATATCTTCTAGGCCGTAGCTCTGAACTAAATGAACTTTATATGTAACTTGACTAGAATCTCGTGTAGATCATCTTTGTGCATCTTAACTTGATGTTTAACAACTTGAACATAAGGTTTATTCAGATCTGGACCAATTTCGACATATGCATATGAGGACTTACCGGAATTGTTATATGTTGTTCCCGGCCTCATTTAAACTTGCCTTAGTGTGTTGCTCTTGTTTGCATCATCTCTTGCCATGAGTAGCTTCGTGTAGCCTTGTCATGCATCATGCTTGGTTGTGCATCATGCCTTGTTCATGTGTGGTGTGTTTATCATGTTGTGTGCTTCTTTTCCACAGTTCCTATTTTCGTTGCGATCGTGATGATTCGTTCGTCTACGCTTGGTTTGGCTTCATCCGTTCGTCTTCTTCATGGAATCGTTCTTCTTCCTTGCGGGATTTCAGGCAAGATGACCGCTACCCTAGATCTCACTACTATCATTGCTATGCTAGTTGCTTCGTTCTATCGCTATGTTGCGTTACCTATCTTTTGCTCATCAAGCCTCCCATATTGCCATGAACCTCTAACCTTTGACACCTTTCCTGTGCAAACATTGTTTGGCTATGTTACGGCTTTTGCTCAGCCCCTCTTATAGCGTTGCTAGTTGCAGGTGAAGTTGAATATTGCTCCATGGTGGACAGGATTTTGGTTGGGATATCACAATATCTCTTATATTATTAATGCATCTATATACTTGGTAAAGGGTGGAAGACTCGTCCTTTTGCCTGGTGTTTTTGTTCCCCTCTTGCCGCCCTAGTTTCCGTCATACCGGTGTTATGTTCCCGGATTTTGCGTTCCTTACGCGGTCGGGTGATTTATGGGACCCCCTTAACAGTTTGCTTTGAATAAAACTCCTCCGGCAAGGCCCAACCTTGGTTTTACCATTTGCCTCACCACCACCTATCCCTTTCCCTTGGGTCGGCCAACCCGAGGGTCATCTTTATTTTAGCCCCCCCCCCCGGGGGCCAGTGCTTGTCTAAGTGTTGGTCCGAACCGAGCAGCCTGCGGGGCCACCTCGGGGCAACTCGAGGGCTGGTTTTACTCGTAGCTTGACTTATCCGGTGTTGCCCTGAGAACGAGATATGTGCGGCTCCTATCGGGATTGTCGGCGCATCGGGCAGCTTTGCTGGTATTGTTTTACCATTGTTGAAATGTCTTGTAAACCGGGATTCCGAGTCTGATCGGGTCTTCCTGGGAGAAGGTCTATTCCTTCGTTGATCGCGAGAGTTTGTCATGGGCTAAGTTGGGACACCCCTGCAGGGTATAATCTTTCGAAAGCCGTGCATGTGGTTATAGGCAGATGGGAATTTGTTAATGTCCGGTTGTAGATAACTTGACACCAGATCCAAATTAAAACGCATCAACCGTGTGTGTAGCCGTGATGGTCTCTTTTCGGCGGAGTCCGGGAAGTGAACACGGTTTCTGGGTTATGTTTGACGTAAGTAGGAGTTCAGGATCACTTCTTTATCATTACTAGTTGACGACCGTTCCTTTTGCTCTCTTCTCGCTCTTATTTGCGTATGTTAGCCACCATATATGCTTAGTCGCTGCTGCAACCTCACCACTTTACCCCTTCCTTTCCTATTAAGCTTTGCTAGTCTTGATACCCATGGTAATGGGATTGCTGAGTCCTCGTGGCTCACAGATTACAACAACAACAGTTGCAGGTACATGTTGTGCGATGGTCATGACGCGAGAGCGATGCTTGCTTGCGTTGAGTTCTTCTTCTGCTTCTTTGATTAGGGGATAGGTTCCAGGTCGGCAGCCTGGGCTAGCAGGGTGGATGTCGTTTGAGTTTCTGTTTATGTTTTATCCGTAGTCGGATGATGCTCTGATGTATTGTGATGTTGTATTCGTGTGGCATTTTATGCCTCTCGTATGTATCCCCATCTATTATGTAATGTTGATGTAATGATATCCACCTTGCAAAAGCGTTTCAATATGCGGGTCTATCCTTGGTGGGACCTTCGAGTTCCTTTTTGGATAGGGTGGCATATTGGGCGTGACATCTGGATACCCATGTTGGCTCCCACATGTTCCACGATGATCTTATCGAATGAACCACGATGTCGAGGATTCAAGTAATCCTGTATACAATTCCCTTTGTCAATCGATACGTTACTTGCCCGAGATTCGATCGTCGGTATCCTAATACCTCATTCAATCTCGTTACCGGCAAGTCACTTTACTCGTACCGTAATGCATGATCCCGTGACCAACCACTTAGTCACTTTGAGCTCATTATGATGATGCATTACCGAGTGGGCCCAGAGATACCTCTCCGTCATACGGAGTGACAAATCCCAGTCTCGATCTATGTCAACCCAACAGACACTTTCGGAGATACCTGTAGTATACCTTTATAGTCACCCAGTTACGTTGTGACGTTTGGTACACCCAAAGCACTCTTACGGCATCCGGGAGTTACACGATCTCATGGTCTAGGGAAATGGTACTTGACATTGGAAAAGCTCTAGCAAACGAACTACACGATCTTGTGCTATGCTTAGGGTTGGGTCGTGTCCATCACATCATTCTCCCAATGATGTGATCCCGTTATCAATGACATCCAATGTCCATGGTCAGGAAACTATGACCATCTATTGATAAACGAGCTAGTCAACTAGAGGCTCACTAGGGACATGTTGTGGTCTATGTATTCACACATGTATTACGATTTCCGGATAACATAATTATAGCATGAATAAAAGACAATTATCATGAACGAGGAAATATAATAATAACCATTTTATTATTGCCTCTAGGGCATATTTCCAACAATGAGCACAGTGCTCGGGGACAGTGACCGAGCTCGGAGGGTGCAGGCACGGCCTACGGCTCGGATAGGGCCGGAGCAAATGGGGAGCAAAGTGAGAGCTATAGCAAGGGGGGTCTGGGAAGCGCTCGGGGAGGCCGGCGGAGCCAAGGCCCTCCAACGAGCAGAGGACGACGCGGGGCAGCAACGGCGATGGGGAGGCACTGATCAATGGCGGCGCAAGGGCAGAGGTCGAGAGGGGTGGTGCTTGGCACCGGCTGGCAGCGGCCTTCGAGCGCGGGTGCGTCGGGAGGAGCGGGATCGAACAGAGGCGCCCCTCCCCTATGCGTCTCTCTCTCTCTCT
>NC_057795.1:188680636-188765693 GCF_018294505.1 Triticum aestivum | reverse complement strand
GTGTCTGTGTGTCTGTGTGTGTGTGTGTGTGTGTGTGTTTGTGTGTGTGTGTGTCGTGGGCGACGACGTGAGGAGGGAACGAGGGAGAGATGGGGATCAGGACGGGAGGAGCTAGGGTTAGTACCGGGGGTGTTGGACTGGGCCGAGGGTATAGGGGGGTTGTGTCCCCTTTTCCTTTTCTTTGCTTTTTTCCCTTTTTCTCTTTTTTATTCTTTTTTTAAAATGGAACTATTTGTATTTATTTAGGCTATCAAAATATTTTGCAAAATATGAAACTTGGCTCATAATTTGTATTACAATTTTTGACACTGCCACAAGATCTTCGAGGTTATTTTGAAAAGTTTAGAATCGTGTTTGAATTTAAATGGTTCATTAAGATGATGTTGGACCACTACATTAAATCCCAGGGGGATTTTGGAAGCCCAAATGAGGTTGTTTGCACGACAGAAGAAGTAAATACTTGACTTGTACTTCAATTGGAATTTGGTTTTTGACTTTCATCAAGTGCCAATTTATTTTGAAAAACATGATGACATGGCATCATTAAAGGGGAGATCATTGTAGCATGATTCTCGGGGTGTTACACGCAGAGACATCATCAACATCTATCAGGTTCCTAATCACAAATCTCATCTCCTTGCAATTTACTTTATTTGCCTATTGCCTCTCATTTTCCTCCCCCACTTCTAAAATGTTTTCAGGAAAAGACAAAATATTTGCTTTTTTATTTACCTTCTTTTCATTTTTCCTTTTCTCGTCTCTCGTTTGTTTGTTTGCCTCTTCATCGTTATGGCTAGTTCCTCCATTGCTACGAGCTTTCCTATGAATGAAGTTCTCAATTTTAAGCAAAGGGGAGGAGAGAATTTAAAATATGCTTGGTACAGAATTTGTGATGTTCATAATAGATCTATTCGAAACCAATCAACTACTATTCTTCTTTGCAGTTTTTATGTGGGCATTACTACTTTGTATAGGTTTGTTCTTGATACTATCACTGGAGCAAATTTCTTCATGTGTCCCCTTTAGATGCTTTTAATGCCATGGGAACTTTAGTGGGTTCACCTCCTATCATTATTGATGAAATAGTTTTAACTCTTGAGCATGTTATGCAAAGGTTGGATGCAATTGCAAATCTACTGATGTTCCAAAGAACAAGTGTGTTAATTCTAGGAGCAACAATGAAGATCTTAAAATGATTAGAGTTCACCCAAATTTCATATATGTGATAAAAGGAACCAATCTATAAAAATACGTCTCTTGACTTTGTTCCTATGAGTGTGATTACCAAAAAATTATTTGCTAGAACTCCTAGAGATTATGGTTGTGTGATTGAGGAGTTCGAAACAAAAGATGACAATACTTGAATTTCTGCATTATGCCTAGCTAGGGTCATAAAACAATATAGCTTGTTGGGAGGCAACCCAATGAATAAAATATTTTTTGACTCTTTCTTTCTATTTTTGTGTATTGAAACAATTATGCTACTGTTATGATTGTGCTCTTATGTTTTAATTAGTGTTTGTGACAAGTAAAGCCTTCAGGATCATGTTGGGTGATAGTTGATTTGTTCTTGTTGGAAAATACAAACTTTTGCATCTAGTAGCAAAATTGTTAAAAATCACAGAAGAGACAAAAACAATCTAAATTTTTTACACAATATTGATATACAAATTGCCTATGTTGTCCTAATTTTTTAGAATTTTTGGAGTTACAAAAGTATGGTTAAAGTACAGATTATTACAGACTTTTGTTTTTGACAGATTCTGTTTTCGTTGCATTGTGTGCTTATTTTGATGAATATATGGATTGTATCAGGGGTATAAGCCATGGTAAAGTTGGAATACAGTTAGTATAATGCAATAATAAAATATGAATGAGTTTGCAACAGTACTTAAAGTGGTGATTTGCTTTATTATACTAACGGATCTCATGAAGGTTTTGTTAAGTTTTGTGTGATTGAAAGTTTTCAAGTTTTGGGTGAGATCACGATGGATGAAGGAATAAGAAGTGAAAAGAGCTTAGGCTTGGGGATGCCCATGGCACCCCAAGGTAATATGATATGAGAACCAAGCAACTAAGCTTGGGGATGCCCCGGAAGGCATCCCCTGTTTCTTCTAACGACCATCAGTAATTTTACTTGGAGCTATATTTTTATTTGCCACATATCATGAGTTTTGCTTGGAGCGTCTTGTATTATATGAGTCTTTGCTTCTTTTTCTTTTTACTTTGTCACAATCATCCTTGCTGGACACACTTATTTGAGAGAGCCATTATGATGCTATGATTCTTTAGAACTGCTCTAGTGCTTCACTTATATCTAATTGAGCACGCCGGTGCTTTAATTTTGAAGAAATACTCTCATGCTTCACTTATATTATTTTGAGAGATGAAAATTTTGAAGAAACAATTATGCTCGCGTTCTTCACTTAAATTTGTTTGAGAGCTTGTTAT
Organism: Triticum aestivum; assembly: GCF_018294505.1. NCBI lineage: Eukaryota > Viridiplantae > Streptophyta > Magnoliopsida > Poales > Poaceae > Triticum > Triticum aestivum. Next base: position 188,763,242 of record NC_057795.1, on the reverse strand, counting down.
AAGCAATGGTAAGATATGAAACTAGTCCCAAAGTGATAGATATTCAAGAGGGATAATAAAAACTATCATGAAGATCATTGGATATTAAAACTTGATTCCTTGCAATAGTTTTGTGATATGGATATAGTAATATGTGAGTCATGTTGGTGAGTAATTATGCTTTAGTAAGAATATTGGTGTTAAGGTTTGTGATTCCCTATGCAAGCACGAAAGTCAATACTTATGCAATGTAGTTGCATCCTACTTGTGGTACATTATTTGGTGTTAGTTATGTTCAAAGCTCGTTTATGATCATTTTTTTGGTTGGTTGCTTCTCAATATATTTGCTAGCCTTTACTTTCACTAAGTGGGAATACTACTTGTGCATCCAATCTCCTTAAACCAAGTTGTGCCAATGAGTCAATCATACCTATCAATATGCGGCATTTCCATGTTGTTCCAAGTAAATTTGTATGTGCCAACTCTAATTTTCAAAATGAATTTCCTTTTTGTGTGCCCGTACCGCCCATAAAGCGGCAGGGGGTGGCCAATATTTTTCCATGCTAGATGTGTTATTCTCAAGATGAGTGTTTATTCACTTGTCATTGCACGAGAGTGTGGCCGGTAATAGGGATGCCTAGTCCCGAAATGAAAAAGAATTTACTTTATGTTATCAATAATAAATTAGTTGGGAAGTGTTGGTATGGAAGGCACTCGTGGATAGGGCTAGCCATGGATTGTGAAAGAATGGTGGAAAAATGAATAAATTTTATTTTATGTTTGGGAAACACCTATGATGTATCTAGCATGGAAAGTATTGGGAATTCTCGGTCATTTTCGTTGAAGGGAAAAGCATGCGTCCCAAAAATATTTTATCTCTCAATTTAAGCTTTGAGCTCTGGCACCTTGACAAATCTCTGCTTCCCTCTATGAAGGGCCTATCTATTTACTTTATGCAATTTTTATTTTATTTTGAGTCTCCATCTTCATACAAAACACCAACTAGGGAACACTATGATCATACTTGTGCATTGGATCTAGATAATATTTGAGTGTGTTTCATGAATGTTCAATGATTGACCATAATGAGCTAGGGATAGCTTTATTTAGTGTTGATATTTTGAAAGACATGGTTGCTTGTTGATATGCTTGATTATTGATGTCATCATGTCATTTATAGACTATTGCTTTGAATCATCTAAAAGTCCAAATGTCCAAGCTACAAAATAAAAGAATGTGTGATAAATATGATGGGTAGCATTCCACATCAAAAATTCTGTTTTTATCATTTACCTACTTGAGGACGAGCAGGAATTAAGATTGGGGATGCTGATACGTCTCCAATATATCTATAATTTTTTATTGTTTCATGCTATTAAAGTATCATTCTTGGATGTTTTATACTCATTCACTAGTAACTTTATATCATTTTTTGGGACTAACCTATTGACATAAAGTTTTTTATTATTTTTTCTGCTTGATTTTTACTTTGCAGAATATCAATATCGGACGAAGTCCAAATGCCACAAAAGTTTTTGGAGATTTTTTCTGGACAGAAGACACCCAGGGAGCCAAAGCATTGCACTAGAGGAGGACCATGGGGCCCACTAGGCACTAGGGCACGCCAGAAGGCCCAAGCGCACCCTTGTGGGTAGTGGGGCCCACAGGAGGCTTCTCCACCGACTATCAGCTCTATAAATATTCTAACATCCAAAAAACCCTAGGAGAGGTGACGAAAACATAATTCCTGCCGCAGCAAGTTCCAGAACCACGAGATCCAATCTAGAGGCCTATTCTGGCACTCTTCCGGAGGGGTTAACGACCACGGAGTGGTTCTTAATCAACACCCTTGCCCCTCCGATGATGCATGAGTAGTTTATCACGGACCTAATGGTCCATAGGTAGTAGCAAGATGGCTTCTTCTCTCTTTTCGATCTTTAATACAATGTTCTTGATGTTCTTGGAGATCTATTTGATGTAACTACTTTTTGCGGTGTCTTTGTTGGGATCCGATGAATTGTGAGTTTATGATCAGATCTATCCATGAATATTATTTGAGCCTTTGCTAAACTTTTTATGCATGATTGTTATAGCCTCGTATTTCTTCTCCGAAACTTTGGTTTGGTTTGGCCAACTGGATTGAATTTTATTGCAATGGCAAGAGGTGCTTTGTGATGGGTTCGATCTTGCGGTGCTCAATCTCAGTGACAGAAGGAGACATGACACACATGTACCATTTCGATTAAGGATAAAAAGATGGGGTCTATTCCTACATGAATATATCTTTTCTACATGTCATCGTTCTTAATGCATTACTCTGCTTTTCCATGAAGTTAATACATTAGATGCATGTTGGATAGCGGTCGATGTATGGAGTAATAGTAGTAGATGCAGGCAGGAGTCAGTCTACTAATCTTGGACGTGCTGACTATATACATGATCATTGCCTTGGATATCGTCATAATTATTTGTTCTTCTATCAGTTGCCCAACAGTAATTTATTTACACACCGTATGCTATTTTATCGGAGAAGCCTCTAGCGAAATCTACGCCCCCCGGGTCTATTTCCTATCATATTATTTTCAGATCTATTAGTCTAGAAATCCAAAACTACCTTGTTGCACTTTTTCTTTACTTATTTCATTTTGTGTTTAGATCTATTTATCCAATCTCATACAATTTAATCTATCTCAATATCGAGGAGGGATTAACAACCCCTCTTACACGTTGGGTTGCAAGTTTTTGTTATTTGTGTGCAAGTACCGTTTACATAGTGTTGCTTGGTTCTCCTACTGTATTGATAACCTTGGTTTCATAATTGAGGCAAATACTTACCGTTGTTGTGCTGAATCATCCTATCCTCTTCGGTAAATTCCAACGCAAATACAAGCAATCACTAGGCAATCGGACTATAATGGCTTGATAGCTTCCACTTAGTCCTAGGAACTCGATATTTGTAGTGGTTTAAATAGCCCCTGGTGAAGTGGTGATCGGCTCAGCCGAAGTACATCTAGCTTAACACCTTGGTCCTTGTGACAAGGACCCTTCATTTATCACGGCATGCCGACCAGTTTGCGCTTATTGTGACTGTCGATTTTCGGCTTTCTCCACTAAGGCACTTGACCATTTGAGTTGGAAGTGCAATCACAGTGGTTCTCCCTCTACGCTCCTAGTCAAACATACAGGAACGTAGGAGGTAAACACAGGAGCCGGCCAACCCAAACATTACAAGAATCACAATTTGGAACTAATGCATATAGTGCTATATCCGAGATGCTAAACAGTTTTTTGGACAGTATCATAGACTTGGTTCTAAATCCAAGCCCGCGATTGAAATTCGAGCTCATCTATATGTATTGCTATGAGGTGAAAGGCCAAAGAAGAAACATAAAACTCACTATTGTACTAGCACTGAAGTAAGGTATGTTTTATCATTCATGGGGCTCGATCATAAATGTCGAGCTGTTTACATGGAAGGACCATAACCGATACAAAGAGTATGTAATGACCCACAAGTATAGGGGATCTATCGTAGTCCATTCGATAAGTAAGAGTATCGAACCCAACGAGGAGCGGAAGGAAATGAAAAGCGGTTTTCAGCAAGGTATTCTCTGCAAGTACTGAAATTATCGGTAACATATAGTTTTGTGATAAGATAATTCGTAACGGGTAACAAGTAACAAAAGTAACTAAGGTGCAGAAAGGTGGCCCAATCCTTTTTGTAGCAAAGGACAAGCCTGGATGAACTCTTATATAATGCAAAGTGCTCCTGAGGACAAATGGGAATTACTGTCAAGCTAGTTTTCATCATGCTCATATGATTCGCGTTCATTACTTTGATAATTTGATATGTGGGTGGACCGTAGCTTGGGTGTTGTCCTTACTTGGACAAGCCTCCTACTTATGATTAACCCCTCTCGCAAGCATATGCAACTACGTGTCGGGGAAAGCATACAGGGGTGTATATTCTCCCCTGACTCGCGCACGGCCGGCACCGGGCCATGCCAAGTGCAGGAGACCAAGATTTTCGAGGGATCAACATGCAGATCAAGAGGACCAAGGCCAAGCTAGAGAAATGAGATACGCCCACGAGAAAAGCCTCCCTTGCCGGGCAAATAAGCTTGCCGAGGGCGGAGCCACTCCAGGAAGAGAACGTCCAAAGATGCCCCGGCAGGGCCTGCCGGGACTCACAGAGGCCAGATACCACTTCACCAACCACTCCACAACGACCCACGTCGTCAATCAATGTGGTGTCAAGCCGCAAAGTGATTAAGTGGCAGCCATTCGCCACATGGCGGCCTCTTTCTATAGGAAAACCTACAGACTACACCCGTCCTACGACGTGTTGAGCGAGTAGGCGTGAAGCTGGCAAATTAGCCCGACAAGGCTTGCTGGGAAAACAACAATGTGACATTGAGCAGCGCACTTAATGCGCTCTGTCAGCTTGCAGAGTTAGGTGTGATAGCACTGTTTGCTATCTTATCAGTGCATAATGACCGATTTGCCATTTTGGTGACCCCTTGATCTATAAACGAGGCCCGTGGCAACCGTAGAAAGGGTTGGAAACTAGAACACCCACACGCTTGTACGCGTGTAGCCACGATCGCCCATAGGCAACCCCTTCCAGGAAAGTGTACTGCGCTCCACCACCATTCTTCCACCATCAATCCACCAAAGTAGGAGTAGGGTTTTATGCCTCGTGGCGGCCCAAACCTGGGTAAAATTGCTCGTGTGATCTCCGTCGCGCTGCCCCACGCTCCTCTGCTTATTATGCAATGCGACATCCCCCTTGCCGAACCAGCAAGGGACCCCTAGTCCCATAGGTGGTCGTGGTTTCCCATGACATCTTTGGCGCGCCAGGTAGGGGGATCACTTGCGCGAACCAGAAAGCGTGGGCAGCGCGCCCTATCCGTGGAAGCCCGCTCAAAGCTTTTGGTGTCCACAACGTCTACGAAGAGATGAAGTCCAAGTAGATTCGTCCCCACGCCCGTGCTATTTCGTCACCATATCCTACTATAGTCGTAGCTACGACGGAGATTTTTGCAGAACCATGATGTGCTCCCCTTGGCGACCCATGCGACATGTCCGTTGTTCGAGCGTCATTCAAGGGAAGGGGCCAATGCGCGCGACGGCAAGGTACCTCTTTTCTGTCCCTTCCCTTCGTCAGCAGTCGTGCCATCTTGGCCCTGGCGTCATCAATGTTGATGATTTCCACGCGATGCTCGGTCATGTATGTACCCTGTTTTGGGAAATCCTAAGTGAAGTGCAGGAATGAATCCATTGGATGATGCCTCGTCCAGCGTGCTATGTTAAGGTCGTCTGAGTGGACATGATCCACGCAACAACCACCACCTACCTATTTCGAAGAGGAAGGGGAAAAGGAATGGAGGGCCAGAAGGGCCCGGCACCGTACCCCACTACCTGCCAGACGCACCTAGTGTGTATCAGTCTCTGCCAGGAACAAGAAAGATACTTATTCAGTTTCCGCTCCTCCGGACGTCGCGAGCAGATGAAGCACGCGTGGCCCGGCAGACGGAAAATGGACTAATAACAAAAAGCTATGTCCACGTCATCTTTTCCTATTGGTGTATTTAGATTTTTTTCTGGTTGTTTACCCCCTTTGACTTTAGCAAGCGTTCGTACTGTGAAAACATTAATGTGATGGAACCATGGCCAGTTTCTTTGATCGCACCATCGGCCTATCCCGAGCCATACTCGCAGGGCGAGAGGATGCATCGAGAGATGCCTAGGAAAAACCTGTCGGGACGCATGCACGCCAAGATGAGTGTTAAGGGCCAGAGCCTTACGACAATCGCGGCAATATGATACCAACAGGCATCTAGAACAGACATAGGAATTGATCATGCGAACGCAAGCATATAAAGTTCAAATTGATAAACACACATTTGAAATCCAACGGAGAATATCAGTTCAACGCACACACAGGAGACATAGTACCTAAACATAAAGCATACATCATGTCTTGTTACAGGATAACACAGGGGCAACAGCAGCCCTTTACTTGGTCTGGCGGCCGGGCAAAGCAGTTTCAATATGGAGGACCCTGGTGGCCCGGGAAGTCATTTTCCTTGGCATCTGTGATGTCGGCACCCGCTGGTGGCTTCCTGAATCCGTCATCAAGATCGAGGTCCGGGTGGCGGCATGCGATATTGCTCAAGACCATGAAGAGGGCGTCGTGGGCAAGCTTCCGGGACTCGGTCATAAAGCGCTCATCCTTCCCCTCTTCGTGCACCTTCAGCTTCTTGATCAACTCATTGAAGAAGACTCCCAGCTTGGCACTTGGTACCTCATGCTTGCTGATCGAGAAAGTTGGGCCATCCATACCCATCGCCACAACCTGAGCACCAAGACGCTCGTCGACGTTGATCGGGCTCTTGATCCAGAGGCCGACCTGCTCGGACTGATTCTTCAGTTTAGCCTCCGCATCATTCCAAAGATGCTTGGCGGCATCCAGATCCTTGGACAACAGTTGTTGGCGGGATTCGGTGGACTCTGTCATGCTCTCCAAAGACCCGATCCTGGCCTTCATGTCGGTGGTGGTGCTATTGGCAGTATCGAGACTCTGGGTCTTGGAGGAGAGTTGCGACTGCACATCAGCCTAGAAAGCCTCTGCCTTCCATGCTTCTTCTTTGAGGACCTCCACCTCCTTGGCATTCCCGGCAAGATCTTCCATCAACTTAGCCACCTGCTAGTTGAGATCAATCTTGGCGGCAGACGTGGCAGCCAGGTCATCGGTGAGCTTCTTTAGCTGGGCAGCAGTCAGTGGCAATGGCGTCTAGGGAAGCTCTGTGCTTGTCCTCCAGGTCTTTGGTGCGCTGGCGCACAAGAACCTCCAGATCGTCATCCTTGGCGCAAAGAGTGGCTTCAAGTTTCTCCTCCTAGAGGAAGATATCTTGCTCTCTGGCATCCAGGGATGCCTTGTGGTCCGCCAGGCGAGCCTCGTAGGCCATGACGTCTTCCCACATCATCAGGAGCGTTTCTTGCTGCCTCAGGAGCACCTTGAACTGATTATCATGCCACTTGCGCAATTCCAGACATTTGTCTTTCAGCTTCTGATTCACTCTACTGGCGGACTCGTGCCGTTCCTTGAGCGCCTGCCACTTCTAGTTGTGTCGGGCCTGCATCTCCTTCATGCCCGTTGCCATGGACTCCAAGAAGGACAAGTCCATCGCGATGGCACCTGAGTCGTCTGCCTCTCCCGCTTCCTTGTACAGTGGTGCCAGGAGGCGTTGAAGCTCCTCGTCAAGCTCCACGCTCGTCTTCAAGGATGGGCCGGGGGCTCCAGTTCCAGGCAATTACAGCACCATGGCTAGCATATTGGAGGAAGGAGGCGGAGTGTCTGTAACGATTCCAGGGGAGGGAAGTGTTTATGTGGCCTAAACTACTTATAACAGTGACCTAAGCAATAATTTAAATGCCTTATTAAATTATAAAATTTGCAAACTACTTCTAAAGTCTCACAACCTTTTTGTGGCAGTGCACAATAATTCTTTGAAATTATCTTGGCCAGTGACATAATTTTGCAAAGTCATTAGTGGCTAAAAGCAAATGCAAAAGATGCTAAAAAAAGAATAGCAAAGGAAAAAAAGAAGAAGGAAAAGCCCCCCTCCCTCAACTAGGCCTACTAGCCCAGCTGGCCACCGCGCCCCCCTTGGGCTTCGGCCCATCCCAGCAGGCCGGCCTACCTACCTCTCTGGTCGCTCTCCCCTCCCCCTGTTCAACCAACCAAGGGTGCACGCCCGCGCGTCGCCGCCGGACCACCTCGCCGTTGACGAGGGGGATAAAGATCCCCTTGACGCCTCGAGTCCTCCCCTCACCTACCGCCACTCCCACTTCCCATCGCCCACTCCGCCTGCTCCTCCTCTCCTCTCTCCCTTCAGATCCATCACCACCGAGCACCGCGCTCCACCGCGGCCACTGGCATCCATTCCTCCCTCTGAGGTGTGTAGGAGGTCCGCGGTGGACTGCTTCTTCCTCGTCACCGGGCCGAGCCCGAGGAGCGCCACCGTCGTCGCTCGCGTCTTCTTCCCCAACTGCGGCCACCGCTACGCCGCCGTTCGATCCACCCCGAGTCTGCAGCTACTAAACCCCCACGGGCCATCGTGTGAGCCGCTCGGTGAGACTCTCTTCCTCCCTCATCTCTTTGGCCATGCTCGCACGCGTGCCAGCTGCTTCTTCCATGGCGCCCGAATGCGCCGTGGCCCGCGCATGTCGCCGGCGTGACTCCGGCGACCTTTTGGTCGCAGGCTGGAGTCCAACGTGCTCGTTGTGTTGCGTAGCACCTCCCGCACCCGTTAGTTCATGCTTTAGCGCGCTGCTGCTCTGTTGCGTCGAACGCCCGAACCCCACCGCCACCTCCACTCATCGCCGACGCAGTTCTGCTCAGCCGCGAGCCCAACTGACCTCACCACACAACGCGACGGGCTCTCCCCATTCGAACACGCCTGCCCGCGCCCATTTTGGCTGCCGGACGGCAAATCCCGAAGCACGGCCGCGCCCTCTGCCACGGATTTGGTCGCCAGAGCTAGCTCCGGCACCACCGCTGACCTGGCCAGCCGGGGCCACCCCCTCGGTTGCTAACCCATGGGCCCCTGGGCCCGGCTGTCCTGTTGACTTCGGTCAACTGCTGACTGGGCAGGGCAAAGCCATTGACGTGCGGGCCCCACTGCTTATTCATCATTGAAGTCCCGATCAACGGGATCGAAGACCAGGCCCCGGCACCGCACATCACTTTCCCCTTAGTTGCTAGACACTACTGGGTTACAATCGAGTGCCGAGGGTGAGACCTCTACAGCACTTCTGATGTTAACCTTGTAGTGTAGCTATTTGGTCATGGTCATCGAGGGTGATTTCCTCTTTAACCACTTCCGATACGACTCTGTCGTGCAACCCCTCAAGTGTGAACCTCGAGGGTGATCCCTCTTACGTTCACCTTGATGATAACATCGAGTGGAGTTCACCGGGGGTGATTCCTCGGGTTTTCCCCTTGATGTTTAGACACACAGTTACTATGATTACTATGACTTCACACTGAACCATGTTACTAAAGATGGGTCGACCCTGAGGGGTACCCGTGCGAGCATAATTGCGAGTGATGTGGAGACGGGTTGACCTGGAAGGTGCCCGCGAGATAATTATGAGGCATGGCCAGGCATTCCTAGCCCTTGCCGCAAGTCCTCGAGACGGGGCAACGGGGTCACATCTTTCATGAGTCTCTGCTTGTTACCACACGTTCCTAATCCACTACGATTTGGATATTTGATCCAAGGGGCCTCTGGCCTGATAGCACTAACCATCAAGTGAGCATAGTATGGGTGTTCTGCATTGTATAATCAGCTAAAGCTTAATAGACGTCAGCGACTGAGTGGCGCGTGTCGGGTTGGACTGTGTAAGCACCTGCCTTTTTGAAGGAGGTAGCTAGGTCTGCTCACCGGCCGCCCACGCAACATGCAGGAGTTCCCGGGGAGATGGCCCATGACCCCTGGGGGCATAGGCTTAGTCTGGCGTGCTGACCTCTCTATTAAGCCTAGGTCAGGTTGCGGCGTATTGTTTGGCCGAGGCCGGGCATGACCCAGGAAAGTGTGTCTGGCCAGAGTTAATCGAGCGTGGTGGGTAAGTTGGTGCACTCCTGCAGGGAAGAAAACATCTATCGATAGCCTGTCCTACGGTAACGGACACTTGGAGTTGTATCCTGGTCGATAGAATTAGAACTGGATACTTGTGATGAGAATTGGATTGTGATGAGAAATGGATAGTATGGCTCTGGGATTGCTTTCTGCAGGGAGTCGAGAAAGGATCTCTGGCCGAGGTTGATAACACTAGTACTACTTTACTTTATGCTACTCTACTCCCTCCTGTTTGCTGCAGGATGGTGGTTTTCAGAAGATGCTAGTCTTCGATAGGACTAGGCCTTCTCTCTATTCTGGTATTTCTGCAGCCCAGTCCACATATACAACCTTCCTTTGATAATGTTGCATATGTAGTATAGATCCTTCCTTGCGAGTACTTTGGATGAGTACTCACGGTTGCTTTGCTCCCCCTTTCCCCTCTTTCTTTTTCTTTCCGGTTGATGCAACCAGATGTCGGAGCCCAGGAGCTAGCTGCCACCGTCGGTTCCTACTACTACGTGGAGACCGCTGACGACCATGAGTAGTTAGGAGGCTCCCAGCCAGGAGGCCTTGCCTTTTCGATCGTAGATGCTTTTGTGCTAGCCTTCTTAAGACAAACTTGTTTAACTCATGTCTGTACTCAGATATTGTTGCTTCCGCTGACTCATTTGTATTCGAGCTGATGTATTCGAGCCCTCAAGGCCCCTGGCTTGTAATATAAAGCTTGTATTATTTTAGTTTGTATCTAGAGTTGTGTTGTGATATCTTCCCGTGAGTCCTTGATCTTAATCGTACACATTTGCGTGCATGATTAGTGTACGATTGAATCGAGGGCGTCACAAGTTGGTATTAGAGCCGACTACCTATAGGTAGCCCCCTTTCCAACTCCTTGTCGAAGTTGAGTCTAGTCACTAAAAAACTTTTACTAACATGGTTGTGTGTCTTACGGACCCACGTCGCCATTGGGTGGTATTAGGATCTTTTACTCCTCGTCTATACTCTCGGACTCTTAACTCTCTTCTACTCGGGTTAAACGAATTTACTAACTCTAACATTAGGATCCCGTGACCACAGTCATCCCAAAGTTGGATAAGCCATAGTTATTCCTTAGAATAGCCTCTTGAATAGTACACACACCGTCGAGTTGACTACTATGTGGTATCCATCATACCTCTTTCTTTATGCATGTTTCATCATGAATGATCCTTGTCTTTGCAAATGCTCAATGTTGAACTACCCCTGTTAAATGTTAGCAGGATGGTTAGACCCGCTGGTCGTGGCCGTGGTGCCAACTATCCACCACCACCTGAATTCTTTGCCGGAATGATGAAACAATTTGAGCTGAACCGCCAGTTCATGGAAGGAATGATGGCTCAGTTTCCTCGTCCGAACATGAATCAGCAGCCAACCTTAGTAACTCTGCAGGACTTCATGCGCCTCAACCCAACTATTTACCGCAGCTCAACTCAACCCCTTGATGCTGATTACTGGCTCTGCAACATCACGTATGAAATGGAGTCTGCTAGTGTGGCCCCTGCTAGCTATGTCACCTTTGCATCATTATTTCTAAAGGGTCCCGCTGCTCAATGGTGGGACAGCCACATGCGTACTCTACCTGCTGGAACGGTCATCACTTGGCTGGATTTCCAAGCTGTCTTTCGTGCTTGTTTTATTCCTCAGGGAATCATGGACAAGAAGAAGTGAGAGTTCCGTAACCTCACCCAAGGCAACAAGACAGTTGATGCTTATCAGCAGGAATTTCTGGACTTGTCATGTTATGCTGAAGAAGACATTGCAACTGATGCTCGCAGACAGGAAAAGTTTCGTGATGGACTTCACCCGGATATCAAGCTAGCACTGCTCGTTCATGACTTTGCTGACTTCGCCACCTTGGTGAACAAGGCTATTCAGGTTGAGACTGGTCTACAGGAACACCAGGGATCCCTCAGGCGCAGCCGTGATGCTGGCTCATCTTCGGGCCCATCAGCGCAGAAGCGTCGGATATGGATCCCCCACAGCATGTATCGTCCAACTGCACCTGCTCCAAGATAGTCCTATGTTGCACCTCGTCTGCCTCCTCCACCGCAAAGGAAGCCTCTTCGAGCTGTACCACCCCAAGCTCCTGATCCCAACCCCAATGATGGTCTATGCTTCAAGTGTGGCCTTCCAGGTCACTGCTCCAGGAAATGTCCTTAGAATCAGAATCAACTGGCTCTTCCTGTTGCTGGTCATGGTAACAATCAACCCCGCAACAACAATGCCCGACCTTATGGTTGTGGGCAGGCTAACAACATTGATCTGAATGAAGCTCAAGACCAGCTTGCTACTGTGATGCGTACTCTCCTTGTTAATTTAGTGCCAGCTTCTGTTTTATTCAATTCAGGAGCATCACATTCATTCATGTCAGAAAATTTTGCATACGCACATGGCATTCGATGCGAGCCCATGAACACTCTGATAGTGGTACGCACCCCTGCGGGTCAGTGTCGAACTACCATGATTGGTCGCGACGTCCCCGTTGAAGTTGAAGGGTTGGAATTTCATGTTTCTCCCATTATTCTAGAGTCTTCCAATGTTGACCTCATTCTGGGAATGGAATGGTTGAAAGCACATACTATATCTATCATTTGCGCCACCAAAGTCGTTCATATCCTACATCCTTCCGATGAGATAGTAAGCCACCATGCTCAGAATGTTCAAAACGCTGAAGCACGACTTTATGCTTTGAATGCATTGAACGCAGCACCTCTTGAGGGAATTGAAAAGATTCCAGTTGTTCGCGACTTCCTGGATGTCTTTCCAGAAGAACTTCCAGGAATACCCCCTGCCCGGGCCGTCGAGTTCGTCATCGACTTGAAACCAGGCACCGTTCCTATTGCCAAACGACCCTACAAGATGCCACCTCATGAACTCCGTGAACTTAAGGAGGAAATCGACAAATCTCTTCGCAAGGGTTTCATTCGTCCAAGTTCCTCTGCTTGGGAAGCACCTTCTCTCTTCTTCAAGAAGAAGGACAAAACAAACCGTTTGGTCCAAGACTATCGTCCTATCAACCAAGCTACAATTCAGAACAAATATCCCCTTCCTCGGATCAATGATCTGTATGATCAACTGGCTGGTTCATCGTTATTCTCTAAACTCGACTTGAGGTTGGGTTACCACCAGATCCGTGTTCGTGAAGACGATATTCCAAAGACCGCATTCGTCACTCGTTATGGTTCTTACGAGTACACAGTTATGTCTTTTGGCTTGACCAATGCTCCAGCCACATTCTCTCGTCTGATGAACTACATATTCATGGATTACCTCAATAAGTTCATCATAGTCTATCTGGATGATATTCTGGTATATTCGAAGAATAAAGAAGAACATTCTGAACATCTTCGTCTTGTTCTGGAAAAGCTTCGAGAGCATCAACTTTATGCCATGTATTCCAAGTGTGAATTCTGGCTACCTGAAGTCACCTACCTTGGTCATGTCATCTCCAAGGATGGTACTGCCGTCAACCCAGAGCGCATTCAGGCTATTCTTGACTGGACCCCTCCGAAGACTGTCAAGCAAGTCAAAAGCTTTCTCGGACTAGCCACTATTGTCGCCGCTTTGTCGAGAACTTCTCCAAGATCGCCAAGCCACTGACCAATCTGCTACACAAAGGCGTTAAGTTTGATTGGGCGGAAAAATGTCAGGAAAGTTTCCAGACACTCAAGGACAAGCTGACTTCTGCCCCAGTGCTTGCTCCCCCTGATTCTCGAAAGGGCTTTGTCATCTATTGCGACGCTTCATGACAAGGATTAGGATGTGTCATAATGCAAGAGCGCAGAGTGATTGCTTATGCCTCCCGTCAAGTGCGTCCTCACGAAGAGAACTACCCAGTTCACGACCTCGAGCTTGCTACAGTTATCTTTGCACTAAAGCTATGGCGATAGTACCTTCTCAGTAATTGTTGCGAGATCTTCACCGATCATCAGAGTTTGGAGTACCTGTTTACTCAGCCAGATCTGAACCTCCATTAGCAGCGATGGATGGAAGCTATTGCTGACTACAACTGCAGTATATCCTCTACCCCTGGTAAGGCTAATGTAATGGCCGATGCCCTGAGCCCTAAGTCTTATTGCAACAATCACATGGTTTTCAAAGCTCAACCCCGCCTTTATGAAGAGCTATGCAAGCTGAACCTCCAACTAGTTCCACAAGGTTCTCTGAATAACCTTGTCCTGGAACCAACTCTGCTGAAAGCAATTAAGTCTGCTCAAACCAAAGATGCTCACGTTGATTTGATGAAAAAGGATCTTGCCTTAGAGAAATCCAGAGATTTCTCACTTGGTGAAGATGGAACCTTATACTTGAGAGATCGTATTGTAGTACCCCGGTTCAAGCTTATGACAGAGAAGGTGATGAAACAAGCGCATGACACCCCTCTCTCTATTCATCCAGGAAGTACCAAGATGTATCTAGACATCCGTCAGAAGTACTTGTGGTCTAAAATGAAGCAAGACGTTGCTCGATATATCAAAGAATGTGACGTTTGTCATCGCGTCAAAGCAGAACATCAGAAACCAGCTGGACTTCTACAACTGCTTTCGATTCCTGAATGGAAGTGGGATAAGATCCAAATGGACTTCATCACTGGCCTTCCCAAGTCTCAGAAAGGTAACGATGCTATCTTTGTCGTCATCGACCAATTCTCGAAGGTTGCTCACTTTCTGCCAGTCAAGGAGACTATCACTACTAGTCAATTAGCAAACTTGTATATCTCTCGAATTGTGTCACTCCACGGCATTCCGAAGGAGATCAGTTCAGACCGCGGCAGTATATTCACTTCGAAGTTCTGGGATAGTTTCCAAGAGGCAATGGGAACTCATATTACCTGGAGCACTGCTTATCATCCCCAATCCCAAGGCCAAGTCGAGCGAGTCAATCAAATTCTTGAAGACATGCTTCGAGCTTGTGTTATTTCTTTTGGCAAGAAGTGGGAAGAATCTCTCCCTTATGCGGAGTTCTCTTATAACAATAGCTATCAAGCCAGCTTGAAGATGGCACCCTTCGAAGTGCTATATGGACGTAAGTGCCGAACCCCTCTGAATTGGTCAGAAACTGGGGAACGGACGCTCATTGGTCCAGACATTATTCAACAAGCTGAAGAGCGGGTTCGCATTGTCTGGGATAATCTCAAGGCGGCCCAGTCCCGCCAGAAGAGCAACTATGACCGGAAACACAGGGGTTCAACTTATCAACCTGGTGAACAAGCTTATCTGCGTGTCACTCCTTTGAGAGGCACTCATCGGTTCGGAGTCAAGGGCAAGCTAGCTCCGCGCTACATTGGTCCTTTTTGCATTCTGGCCCGTCGTGGGCTTGTGGCTTATCAACTTGAGTTGCCACCTCAGTTCTCTCGCGTCCATGACGTCTTCCACATGTCGCAACTTCGTCGATGCTTCAAGGATCCGGAACGTGAAGCGGATCCGGAATTGATTGAAGTTCAAGATGATCTCACATACAAAGAGCATCCTATCTGCATTCTTGAAGAAGCTAAACATCGAACCCGCCAGAAGGTTACCAAGTTCCTCAAGGTGCAATGGTCAAATCATACTAAAGATGAAACCACTTGGGAACGCGAAGATAACCTCCGGGCTCAATACCCCGACCTGTTCCCTTCTACCTCTTAATTCTCGGGACAAGAATTTCTTTTAGAGGAGGAGAGTTGTAACACCCCGGTGTAATGATGCTACAGTAATCCCTGAGATCAAGCTAATCATTTTGCTATAACAGTGCTTGGTCACTTTGATCAATATTCCATTTCAAATTCCAGTTGAATTCCATTTCAATTTCTAAGTGAAATTCAAAATTTCTCAAACATGAAAACTAAAATGTTCACCATGTGCCTAATAATCCACAAGTAATATTGGTTGTGAACCAACATTTTTGCAAAGTGTTTAAGTGGCCTAAACTACTTATAACAGTGACCTAAGCAATAATTTAAATGCCTTATTAAATTATAAAATTTGCAAACTACTTCTAAAGTCTCACAACCTTTTTGTGGCAGTGCACAATAATTCTTTGAAATTATCTTGGCCAGTGACATAATTTTGCAAAGTCATTATTGAATAAAAGCAAATGCGAAAGCTGCTAAAAATGAAAAACAAAGAAAAAAAGAAGGAAAAGGCCCTCCCTCAACTGGGCCGACTGGCCTAGCTGGCCACCGCGCCCCCCTTGGGCTTCGGCCCATCCCAGCAGGCCGGCCGACCTACCTCCCCGGTCGCTCTCCCCTCCCCCTGTTCAACCGACCGAGGGCGCACGCCTGGGCGTCGCCGCCGGACCACCTCGCCGTAGACGAGGGGGATAAGGATCCCCTCAACGCCTCGAGTCCTCCCCTCACCTACCGCCACTCCCACTTCCCCTCGCCCACTCCGCCTGCTCCTCCTCTCCTCTCTCCCTTCAGATCCATCACCACCGAGCTCCGTCGCCGCCGAGCACCGCGCTCCACCGCGGCCATCGGCGCCCATTCCTCCCTCCGAGGTGTCTAGGAGGTCCGCAGTGGACTGCTTCTTCCTCCTCATCAGCGGGTCAAGCCCGAGGAGCGCCACTGTCGTTGCTCATGTCTTTTTCACCAACTACGGCCACTGCTACGCCGTTGTTGAATCCGCCCCGAGTCTGCAGCTACTAAACCCCCATGGGCCATCGTGTGAGCCACTCGGTGAGCATCTCTTCCTCCCTCATCTCTTTGGCCGTCCTCGCATGCGCACCAGTTGCTTCTCCCATGGCGCCCGAGCGCACCGCGGCCCGCGCACGTCGCCGGCGTGACTCCGACGACCTTTTGGTCGCAGGCTGGAGTCAACGTGCTCGTTGCATTGCGTAGCACCTCCCGCGCCCGTTAGTTCACGCTTTAGCGCGCTGCTTCTCTGTTGCATCGAACGCCCGAACCCCACCACCGCCTCCACTCGTCGCCGGCGTAGTTCCGTCCAGCGCGAGCCCAACCGACCTCACCACATGACGCGGTGGGCTCTACCCATTCGAACACGCCCGCCCGCGCCCATTTTGGCAGCTGAACAGCGAATCCCGACGCACGGCCGCGCCCTCCGCCGCGGATTTGGTTGCCGGAGCTAGCTCCGGCACCACCGCTGACCTGGACAACTAGGGACACCCCCTCGGTTGCTGACCCGTGGGCCCCTGGGGCCCGGCTGTCCTGTTGACTTCGGTCAACTGCTGAATGGGCAGGCCCCAGCCACTGACGTGCGGGCCCCACCGCTTATTCCTCTAACTAAAATGGTTTAATAATTAAAACTAGTTAGTTTAGCTAATTAGTCTATGACAGGTGGGGTCCAGTAGCTAACTAACCTAGATTAGTTAGTTTAATACATTGTTAGACTAACAGAGGCTGACATGTGGGTCCCACAGGACCCACAGGCCTGGTTTGACCTGGTCAGCTACCCTGCTTACTGCTGATGTCACTATGACATCATGCTGACGCAATAAACCCTTCTGTTAATTTATTTAATTCTAGAAAATGTTTAAAACTTTGAAAATTCATAGAAAATAAACCGTAACTCGGATGGAAATGTTTTCTTCATGAAAGTTGCTTAGAAAAACGTGACATATCCGAATACATGGTCTGTTCATCTATCACATGCCCCTAGCATGCTGAACATGGAACTTTCCCCCACCAGTCATCTGTCTGACACAGGTCCAGAACCGGGAAAACATTCCCGGTTGACTTCCCCCCTCGCCGGTATTGTGTCGCACCGTGTTAGAACACGTCTAGCTCTACCTGTTGTCCTGTTATGCTATGTTTGCTTTATATTTACTGTTTCTTCCCCCTCTTCTCTCCGGTAGACCCCGAGACCGATGTTGCCCCTGTGATCGACTACGTCACCGACGACCCCTCCTTGCCAGAGCAACCAGGCAAGCCCCCCTTTGATCATCCCGATATCTCCCATTCTCTTCTTTCATGCTTGCATTAGATTTTGCTACTGTTATTGTTCTCTCCTATTCTGATGCATAGCCTGCTGTTGTAACCTACTTATTGTTACCTTACCTGCTTATCCTAAACTGCTTAGTATGGGTTGGTTAGTTATCCATCAGTGACCCCCACCTTGTCCTTGTTGCCCCTGCTTTATCATTGAAGACCCGATCAACGGGATCGAGGACCAGGCCCCGCCACCGCACATCACTTTCCCCTTAGTTGCACAACACTACTGGGTTACTATCGAGTGCCAAGGGTGAGACCTCTACAGCACTTCTGATGTTAACCCTGTAGTGTAGCTATTTGGCCGTGGTCATCGAGGGTGATTTCCTCTTTAACCACTTTCGATACAACTCTATCGTGCAACCCCTCAAGTGAGAAAACCTCGAGGGTGGTCCCTCTTATGTTCACCTTCATGATTACATCGAGTGGAGTTCACCGGGGGTGATTCCTCGGGTTTTCCCCTTGATGTTTAGACACTCAGTTACTATGATTACTATGACTTTACACTGAACCATGTTACTAAAGATGGGTCGACCCTGAGGGGTACCCGCACGAGCATAATTGCGAGTGATGTCGAGACGGGTTGACCTAGAAGGTGCCCGCGAGATAATTATGAGGTGTTGCCGGGCATTCCTAGCCCTTGCCGCAAGTCCTCGAGACGGGGCAACGGGGTCACATCTTTCGTGAGTCTCTGCTTGTTACCGCGCATTCCTAATCCACTATGATTTGGATATTTGATCCAAGGGGCCTCTGGCCTGATAACACTAACCATCACGTGGGCATAGTATGGGCGTTCTGCATCGTATACATCATCTGAAGCTTAATAGACATCAGCGACTGAGCCGCGCGCGCTGGTTGGACTGCGTAAGCACCTACCTTTTTGGAGGTAGCTAGGTCTGCTCACCGGCCGCCCATGCAACGTGCAGGAGTTCCCGGGGAGGTGGCCCATGACCCCTGGGGGCATAGGCTTAGTCTGGCGTGCTGACCTCTCTATTAAGCCTAGGTCGGGTTGCGGCGTATTGTTTGGCCGAGGCCGGGCATGACCCAGGAAAGTGTGTCCGGCTGGAGTTAATCGAGCATGGTGGTTAAGTTGGTGCACCCCTGCAGGGAAGAAAACATCTATCGATAGCCTGTCCTACGGTAACGGACACTTGGAGTTGTATCCCGATCGATACAATTAGAACTAGATACTTGTGATGAGAATTGGATTGTGATGAGAAATGGATAGTATGGCTCTGGGATTGCTTTCTCGCAGGGAGTCGAGAAAGGATCTCTGGCCGAGGTTGATAACACTACTACTACTTTACTTTATGCTACTCTACTCCCTCTTGTTTGCTGCAAGATGGTGGTTTTCAGAAGATGCTAGTCTTCGATAGGACTAGGCCTTCTCTCTATTCTGGCATTTCTGCAGCCCAGTCCATATATACAGCCTTCCTTTGATAATGTTGCATATGTAGTGTAGATCCTTACTTGTGAGTACTTCGGATGAGTAATCACGGTTGCTTTGCTCCCCCTTTCCCCCCTTTATTTTTATTTTCGGTTGATGTAACCAGATGTTGGAGCCCAGGAGCCAGATGCCACCGCCGGTGCCTACTACTACGTGGAGACTGCTAACGACCAGGAGTAGTTAGGAGGCTCCCAGGCAGGAGGCCTTGCCTTTTCGATCGTAGATGCTTTTGTGCTAGCCTTCTTAAGGCAAACTTGTTTAACTCATGTCTATACTAAGATATTGTTGCTTCCGCTGACTCGTTTGTATTCGAGCTAATGTATTCGAGCCCTCAAGGCCCCTGGCTTGTAATATAAATCTTGTATTATTTTAATTTGTGTCTAGAGTTGTGTTGTGATATCTTCCCGTGAGTCCTTGATCTTGATCGTACACATTTGCGTGCATGATTAGTGTATGATTGAATCAAGGATGGCATAGGCTCGCCTTGCGTCATCTCACACCGCCACCAGGGGAAAGAACCAAGCCCCCACTTCCGGGCCGAGGGCTGGACTGGGGGCTTGGCACGGGCTCCCCCGCGTCGCTCTTTGCCAAGGCTGGGCTCTTCGCGGACTTCAGCGACCCAAGGCGCCGGAGCCTCTTGCGGGGATGATGGATGAGGGTCTCCGTGTCCTCCTCCACTTCCCTGGCAGCAATGGCAAAACAAGAGGTTAGTCAGCAAGGGTAATCAAACATGGTGAAGCTATTCATGAAAGGAAGAATCCTCCTTACTCTTCTTCAATAAGCATGGAGTTCAAGTTGAACTCCACGGTAGGTGAGGGCTCCCTTCCTCTCTTTGGAGGCGGAGGGGCGGAACTCTCTGGCAGCTTCGCCGCCCGTCATGGCGCCGAGGGCTCCGGTGGAGGCGAGCTCTGTGAAGAACTTGAGCTTGAGCTGGAGCAGGAATCAACTTCCATGTCCACCGATCACCCGACGGAGGAAGTCACGATCCGGGCAAGGCGAGGGGATTAACGGAGAGCTACCTCAACCTTGGTGACCTTAGTGGTGGTCTTCTTCACCCTCTTGGCGACTGGCACTGGATTGGGGGCTGCTGCCCCCCTGATTACTAGCGCGCCTACGAGGGCGTTAGTCTGAAACTAGCTCGGGGCTTGATGCCTAGCTGCCAGCCACTCCTCCTCGAGCCCTGCCACCTCGCCAACCTCCTCCTCCTCCTCCTGAAGCTTCGTTGCCATTGCGGCCAAGGCATCAGGCCCGGCAAGGTTGTCCCGGTAAGCTCTTCCCCGGCAACCCCTTCCATGGCTTGCGCCTCGCTGCCGTTGTGAGAAGAACTCTCATCCTCATCCTTCCCCTTACCCTTCTCCGCCTTCGCGGCCCTTTCCACCTCTGCAAGGCCGGCCGCCTTGTCCTCCTCGACCCTCCTCAATATATACGCCACCTTCACAGAGGAGGTGCGTTTATACATCCCAGCCTCAACCTTGGTGGCCTTCTCCACCAAGGTGCTCGACCACTAGAGCTCTTCGTCAAAAGAGGGCAGCTGCCAATCACTTGCCACCCCTTGAGCATTGCAGTCCGGCATCCACTTCAGTATCTAATCCCAGGCTGAATTAACGTTCAGAGGGATAATGGTTGTCGGGAGTTTGAACAGCTCGATGCGGCCGAACAATTGATCACATAACCAAGCATGGCCATAAACTGACAAGTTGTTCGCCAATCCTGGGAGCAACCTCATCCTATCCGCAGCATCGCCATACAACACCAGGCGGATATGTCCCTCTCTTGCAACGGCAAAATACGACGGAGGAGAAAATCTGCCCCTACATGCTCAATCGTTAGCCCGATAGCCTTCAAACGAGTAATCCTGTTGATTGTCAGGCGTAACCTATCTTCAGTGAGGCCATAAGCGCTCCAATATTTGCCACGCTCAACACATTCTGTTTGTGCTTCACAAAACTTATGGGCTTCTTCATCCTGGATCCGGCACCAGTCCCCACTCCACTCATCCCACCTCTCACGCTGCCTTCCAAGGATAAAATCCTAGAGTTTCCTCGCCACCCGCGGCATCCAGCAAATACTCTCGGAGCGGTGGCCCTTGTTCTCCACCAGCGGGACAAAATAATGATGGAACAGATCCACATTGGGGGAGACTCCGATGAAGTTCTCACACAAATGCGCAAAGATGGCCATGGTCGCCATTGCATTCGGCCTCAAATCGAGGAGGTGGAATCCATAGATGGTCATGATCGCCTTAAAGAATTCAGAGAAGGGGGGACAGGGGCCATAGATGAAGTAAGCACAGAAAAATCGATATGAGTCTGGCAGATTTTCCTGCCCATCCGCGAAAACTATGGGCGCTTTGTGCCCTTTCGGGACAGGCCTTCCCCACGGATATCTGTACCTCGCTTGAAGAACTAGGCTAGTTAAGGTTGACGGAAGGAAGAAGACGTCTTCCCTCCGCTTCTTGTTCAGCTCTGCTGCCCTCTTGCTCCGCTCGGCGGCTACTTCCTTCACTGCGGCCGCCTGCTTCCCTTTCTCTGCGGGCTTCTTCCTCTAATGGGTATACTCTGCGGGCCGCTCAAGGTATTCTCTACAAGTACTAAAATTATCGGTAACAGATAGTTTTGTGATAAGATAATTCATAATGGGTAACAAGTAACAAAGGTGCAGCAAAGTGGCCCAATCCTTTTTGTAGTAGAGGACAAGCCTGGACGAACTCTTGTATAATACAAAGCGCTCCCGAGGACACATGGGAATTACTGTCAAGCTAGTTTTCATCATGCTCATATGATTCACGTTCGTTACTTTGATAATTTGATATGTGGGTGGACCGGTGCTTGGGTGTTGTTCTTACTTGGACAAGCCTCCCATTTATGATTAACCCCTCTCGCAAGCATCAGCAACTACGTGTCGGGGAAAACAGACAGGGGTGTATATTTTCCCGTGACTAGTGCACGTACGGCACCGGGCCATGCCAAGTGCAAGAGACCAAGATCTTTGAGGGACCAACATATAGATCAAGAGGACTAAGGCCAAGCGAGAGAAGTGAGATACCCCCAAGAGAAAAGCCTCCCTTGCCGGGCAAACGAGCATGGCGAGGGCGGAGCCACTCCCGAAAGAGAACGCCCAAGACGCCCTGGTAGGGCCTGCCAGGACTCATGGAGGCCAGATACCACCTCACCAACCACTCCACCACGACCCACATCGTCAATCAGTGCAGTGTCAAGCCGCAAAGTGATTAAGTGGCAGCCATTTGCCACATGGCGGCCTCTTTCTACAGGAAAATCTACAGACGACACCCGTCCGGCAACGTGTTGAGCGAGCAGGCGTGAACCTAGCAAATTAGCCCAGCAAGGCTTGCCAGGCGAACAATGATGTGACATTGAGCAGCGCATTTAATGCGCTCTATCAGCCTGCACAGTTAGGTATGATAGCACTGTTTGCTATCTTATCAGTGCATAATGACCGATTTGCCATTGTGGTGACCCCTAGATCTATAAAAGAAGGCCTGTGGCAACCGTAGAAAGGGATGGAAAGTGGAACACCCACACGCTTGTACGCGCGTAGCCACGATCACCCATAGGCAACCCCTGCCGGGCAAGTGTACTGCACTGCACCACCATTCTTCCACCATCAATACATCAAAGAAGGAGTAGGGTTTTACGCCTCGCAGCGCCCCGAACCTGGGTAAAATTGCTCGTGTGATCTTCGCTGCGCTGCCCCACGCACCTCTGCTCTTTGTGCAATGTGACATCACCCCTGCCAAACCAGCAAGGGACCCCTAGTAACATAGGTGGCCGTGGTTTCCCACGACACTATGAAAGAAGAATTAAGATAAACCTAACCATAGCATGAAACATATGGATCCAAATCAGCCCCTTACGAAGCAACGCATAAACTAGGGTTTAAGCTTCTCGCACTCTAGCAACCCATCATCTACTTATTACTTCCCAATGCCTTCCCCTAGGCCCAAATCATGGTGAAGTATCATGAAGTCGACATTCACATAACACCACTAGAGGAAAGACAACATACATCTCATCAAAATATCAAACGAATACCAAATTCACATGATTACTTATAACAAGACTTCTCGCATGTCCTCAGGAACAAACATAACTACTCACAAAGCATCTTCATGTTCATAATCAGAGGAGTATTAATTATTATTAAGGATCTGAACATATGATCTTCCACCGAATAATCCAACTAGCATGAACAACAAGGAGTAATCAACACTACTAGCAACCCACAGGTACCAATTTGAGGTTTTGAGACAAAGATAAGATACAAGAGATGAACTAGGGTTTGAGAGGAGATGGTGTTGGTGAAGATGTTGATGGAGATTGACCCCCTCTCGATGAGAGGATAATTGTGATGACGATGGCTTCGATTTCCCCCTTCGGGAGGGAAGTTTGCTCGACAGAACAGCTCCGCCGGAGCCCTAGATTGTTTCTGCCCAAGTTCCGCCTCGAGACAGTGATGCTTCGTCCCGAAAGCTTCCTCTTGAATTTTTTTTCCAGATCAAAACACATCATATAGTAGAAGATGGGCTCTAGAGGCCTGCCACGGGGTCCACAAGGCAGGGGCACGCCCACAGGGTAGGGCGCGCCCCCACCCTTGTGGCTTCCTGCTGGGGCACCTCTGGTACTTTCTTCGCCCAATATTTCTTATTAATTCCAAAATAACTCTTCGTAAATTTTCAAGACTTTTAGAGTTGTGTAGAATAAGTCTCTAATATTTGCTCTTTTTCGAGCCCAGAATTCTAGCTGTCGACATTCTCCCTCTTCATGTAAACCTTGTAAAATAAGAGAGAAAAAGCATAGGTATTGTGCTATAATGTGTAATAACAACCCATAATGCAATAAATACCAATATAAAAGCATGATGCAAAATGGACGTATCAACTCCCCCAAGCTTAGACCACGCTTGTCCTCAAGTGAAAGCCAATATCGAAAAATATGTCCACATGTTTAGAGATAGAGGTGTCGATAAAATAAAATACGGATATGAGGGCATCATGATCATCTTTAGAACATCAACACGTATTGTCATATAATTTCTTATGCTAAAGTAACAGTTCGTTCACAAAGTGAAGTATGAATCAAAAACTTCATTGAAAACTAACAAACTATGATCTCAGTCATTGAAGCAATTGCAATTTATCATAACATTGGAAAGAGTAAATACAAGAGCTTTTCAGCAAGTCCACATACTCAACTATCAATTAGTCTTTCGCAATTGCTAACACTCACGCGATACTTATGGGTTTGAAGCCCCAGTCGGACACAGAGAAAGATAGGGGCTTATAGTTTCACCTCCCAACATTTTACCTCAAGGGTGATGTCAACAACAATACTTTATGATAACCTACATTCGAGTGGATATAAATATCTAGATATTTCTCCAACACATAGTGCTTGCCAAAAGGAAAAAAGTCTAAAAAGGAAAGGTGAAGATCACCATGAATCTTGTATAAAGGTAGAATATAAAAGTAAAAGATATGCCCTTCGCAGAGGGAAGCAGAGGTTGCCATGCTCTTTTATGGCTGGATGCACAAAATCTTAATGCAAAAGAACGTCACTTTATATTGCCGCTTGTGATAAAGAACATTATTATGCAGTCCGTCACTTTTATTTCTAACATAACACAAGTTTGTATAAAGCTTATTTTCTTCACACTAATAGATCATACATATTTAGAGAGCAATTTTTATTACTTGCACCGATAATAACTTACTGAAGGATCTTACTCAGTCCATAGGTAGGTATGGTGGACTCTCATGGAAAAACTGGGTTTAAGGGATATTTGGATGCACAAGTAGTATCTCTACTTGGTGCAAAGGATTTGGCTAGCATAAGATGGAAAAGCAAGCTCAACGTGTTGGAGGATCCATGACAATATAACTTCTATTCGGATATAAGAAAACATAACCCATTACGTTGTCTTCCTTGTCCAACACCAAGCTTTTGGCATGTCATATTTTAATGAGTGCTCACAATGACAAAAGATGTCCAAGATAGTATATTTATATGTGAAACCTCTCTTTCTTTATTACTTCCTATTAATTGCAACAATGATCAAAACTATGTTTGTCAACTCTCAACAAATTTTATTCATCATACTCTTTATATGTGAAGCCATCACTCTCCATAAGATCATTATATGATATTTTTATTTATTTTTGTTCTTTCTCTTATTTTATTCCCTCAAGATCATAGCAAGAAAGCAAAGCCCTCAACTCAAAACTACTCTTTATTATATATTACTCATGAACTCTATTACATAGATAGATATGAAAATAAAACTCAAATCTAACTCATACTAAATTTTATTCTTCTAGATCAAGACATAACCAAAAGGATCGAACTAAGAAAAATGATAAAGGTAAAGGTGTGATGGTGATACGATACTGGAGCACCTCCCTAAGCTTGGCAGTTGCCAAGGGGAGTGCCCATACCCATGTATTTATATCTCTTTCTTCGGAGGTGGTGATGATGGAGTTGTTGATGATGAAACAATCTTATCCTCCGTCTTCCAAGGCATAGATTCACCATCATAAAAAGATGAACGAGTCTCCGGGATCCTCAAATCTACAGCCAAAATCATCTTCTTAAATCTCTATTCATACTCACAGTTTTGGTTTTCCAGGTTATAGATCTAGGCTTGGAGATGCTCGATTTTCTCATGAAGCTCGAAGATGGCCTCCCCAATGTTCTCGGCATCCAACTTGTGACCATTGGTAAATTCAGTGATCATCATGTGATTGGCGTTGAGTCCACGTTCCACCATCCCTTGGCACTTGAAGACTTGTTGCTCCATCGCTTCGAGACTTGTCTCCATGCTTCTGGTCTTCTTCGGCCCTTCAACATCATGGATGTGCAGCACCCCCTCACGCATCTCAATGGTTTGAGGGTGTTGCAGCACCTCCGTGGGGTAAGGATTTATGACCTTCTCGAAAAACTTGTCCTTGGGGCGCTTGGAGACGTCATGGCGATCTAGATCTGTCAGAAAAACAACTCAAAACAAGAACAGAGGATTTGGTCGTGGTACGGTGCTCAAAACCTTCAGGAGATTATATAATGAATTTTTACCGACCAAAAGAAGTGTTGTGCATGAAAATAGAGTCCAGAGGGCACATGAGGTGAACGAAAGGTACAGGGGTGCACCTAGGGGTAGGGTGTGCCCCCCTACCTTGTTGCTTCCTCGTGCACTCTTCGTACTGCTTTTAATTTTCCTAAATTTTTAAATATTCCAAAATAGAGAAAAATTGCCATTGGAAACATTTTGGAGTTGGTTTACTTACCGTACCACATACCTATTCCTTTTCGGAGTCTGAAACGTTCTGGAAAGTATCCCTTATGTACTCCTCCGGTGTTATGGTATTAATAATATTTTGTCTCAACATTTATGGGAGTACCTGAAATATAATGTTTGACTCTTTAACCGTTTACCACCTTCGGGTTAGTGCCTTCGGCGTTGTTGATCTTGATGGCACCGGAACAATAAACCTCCTCAATAATATAAGGACCTTCCCATTTAGAGAAAAGCTTTCCTGCAAAAAAATTTAAACAAGAGTTGTATAGCAAAACATTATCACCTACACTAAACTCACGCTTTTGTATCCTTTTTCATGCCATTTTTTAACTTTTTCTTTAAACAACTTGGCATTCTCATAGGCTTGGGTTCTCCATTCGTCAAGTGAACTTATGTCAAATAACCTATTTTCACCGGCAAATTTGAAACCATGGTTGAGCTCTTTGATTGCCCAATAAGCTTTATGTTTTAGTTCGAGAGGTAAATTGCATGATTTTCCATAAACCATTTTATATGGAGACATAACCGTAGGGTTTTATAAGCAGCTCTATAAGCCCATAATGCATCATCAAGTTTCTTAGACCAATTCTTTCTAGATCTATTAACAGTCTTTTGCAAAATCAATTTAATCTCTCTATTGCCCAATTCTACTTGACCACTAGACTGAGGATGATATGGAGATGCAATTCTAAGGTTGACATCATATTTAGCAAGCAATTTACGAAAGGCACCATGAATGAAATGTGAACCACCATCAGTCATTAAATATCTAGGGACTCCAAACCTAGGAAAAATAACTTCTTTAAGCATCTTAATAGAAGTGTTATGTTCAGCATCACTAGTTGGAATAGCTTCTACCCACTTAGTAACGTAATCAACAGCAACCAAAATATGTGTATACCCATTAGAGGAAGGAAAAGGTCCCATATAATCAAAGCCCCAAACATCAAATGGTTCAATAACGAGTGAATAATTCATAAGCATTTCCTGACGTCTACTAATATTACCAATTCTTTGGCATTCATCACAAGACAAGACAAACTTATGAGCTTCCTTGAAGAGTGTAGGCCAATAAAAACCATATTGTAATACCTTGTGTGCAGTTATGTTTCCAGCATGGTGTCCTCCGTAAGCCTTGGAGTGACACTTCCGTAGGATCTGTTCCTGTACATGCTCATGTACACAACATCTAATAACACCATCTACTCCTTCTTTATAAAGCTGTGGGTCATCCCAAAAGTAATGTCTTAAATCATAGAATTTTCTTTCTTTTGCGGGTATGTGAAACTAGGTGGTATAAGTTTAGCAACAATGTAATTAGCATAATCAGCATACCATGGAATATTACGAGAAGCATTTATGATAGCTAATTGCTCATCAGGAAAGCTATCATCAATACGCAATGGGTCATCAAGAACATTTTCTAACCTAGACAAGTTGTCTGCAACGGGGTTCTCAGCTCCCTTTCTATCAATAATTTGCAAATAAGATTCTTGCAGCAAGAGAACACATCTAATAAGTCTAGGTTTAGCAGCTTTCTTTTCCATAAGATATTTAATAGCAGCATGGTCAGTGTGAATAGTTACTTTGGAATCAACAATATAAGATCTAAACTTATCACAAGCAAAAACAACTACTAAAAATTATTTTTTAGTAGTAGCATAATTTCTCTAGGCACTGTCGAGAGTTTTACTAGCATAATGAAGAACATTCAACTTGTTATCAACTCTTTTTCCTAGAACAACACCAACAACATAATCACTAGCATCACACCTAATTTCAAAAGCTAAATTCCAATAAGGTGGTTGAACAATAGGTGCAGAAATCAAGGCTTTCTTAAGTATTTCAAATGCTTCTACACAATCATCATCAAAAACTAAAGGAACATCTTTTTGCAAGAGATTAGTGAGAGGCCTAGAAATTTTAGATAACTCTTTAATAAACCTCCTATAGAAACCAGCATGGTCAAGTAAACTTCTTATACCTTTGATATCTTTAGGACATGGCATCTTTTCAATAGCATCTACTCTAGCTTTATCCACTTCAATACCTCTTTCAGAAATTTTATGCCCCAAGACAATACCTTCATTAACCATAAAGTGGCACTTCTCCCAATTCAAAACAAGATTAGTTTCTTCACATCTCTGCAAAACTCGATCAAGGTTGCTTAAGCGATCATCAAAAGAAGTTCCGTCAACGGAGAAATCATCTATGAAAACCTCAACAATCTTTTTACAAAACTCAGAGAATATAGCAGTCATACATCTTTGAAAGGTAGCAGGTACATTACATAATCCAAAAGGCATACGTCTATAAGCAAAAGTAACGAAAGGGCAAGTAAAAGTGGTTTTTTTTCTTGATCCTCTTTTGACACAGGTATTTGAGAAAAACCAGAATAACCATCTAAAAAGCAAAAATGTGTATTTTTGGCAATCTTTCTAGCACTTGATGAATAAAAGGTAGAGGGTAATGATCTTTTCTAGTAGCTTTGTTTAATTTGCGAAAATCAATTACCATTCTATAACCTGTAACAACTCTTTGAGGGATCAATTTGTTCTTATCATTATGAACAACAGTAATACCTCCCTTCTTAGGGACACAATGAACAGGACTCACCCATCTACTATCAACAATAGGATAAATTATACCTGCCTCTAGAAGCTATAGTATTTTATTTCTTGCCACTTCTTTCATCTTAGGATTTAACCGTAGTTGATGATCAACAACTGGCTTAGCATTAGGCTCCATATTGATTTTGTGCTGACATAGAGTGGGACTAATGCCCTTAAGATCATCAAGAGTATATCCAATAGCGGCATGGTGCTTCTTCGGAGTTTTCAATAATTTCTTTTCTTCATGCTCTGAAAGGTTCGCATTAATAATAACAAGATATATCTTCTTCTCATCAAGATAAGCATATTTCAAAGTATCAGGTAATTGTTTAAGCTCAAACATGGGATCACCCTTGGGTGGATGAGGATCTCCAAGGATTTCAATAGGCAAATTATGTTTCAAAACAGGCATTTGGTTAAAGAATATTTCATCTAATTCCTTACTTTCATTCATAAACATATCATTTTCATGGTCTAGCAAATATTGTTCTAAAGGATCAGTAGGAGGTATGGCAATAGAAGCAAGACCAATAATTTCATCCTTACTAGGAAATCCTTTATCATGGGGTTGTCTACGAAATTTAGAGAAATAAAATCATGAGACACATCCCCAAAACTTAACGTAACAATTTCTTTCTCACAGTCTATCATAGCATTAACAATGTTCAGGAAAGGTCTACCAAATATAATGGGACAAAAATCATCTTGTGGGGAACCAAGAACAAGAAAATCAGTAGGGTATTTTATTTTCCCACACAAGACTTCAAAATCTCTAAAAATCCCAATTCGTGATATACTATCTCTATGGGCAAGCTTAATAGTAACATCACTATCTTCTATCTCAGTTGGTGTTGTATCATTCATAATTTCTTGATATAAAGTAAAAGGAATTGCACTCACACTAGCACCCACATCACATAAGCCATGATAACAATGATCTCCTATTTTAATAGACACAACAGGCATGCCAACAATAGGTCTATGTTTATCTTTAATATCGGGTTCAGCAATTCTAGCAGCTTCATCACAGAATAAATAACATGCCCATAAGTATTATGACCCAAGAGATCTTTAACCATAGCAATAATAGGTTCAACTTTAATTTATTCAGGGGCGTAGGTGTTCTAGTATAACTCTTACGAACCACAGTTGAAGCTTTAGCATGTTCCTTTATTCTACCAGGGAAAGGTGGTTTCTCAATATAAGCTGTAGGAACAACATGATCAACATTATAAGTAATAGTTTCTTCTTCAAATTTAATAGGTTCTACTACTTTTACTTCAATGGCAGGATGATATTTAAACCAATTCTCTTTAGGGAGATCAACATGAGTAGCAAATGATTCACAGAAATAAGCTACTATCTCAGAGTCAAGTCCATATTTAGTGCTAAATTCACGAAAAGCATCGGTATCCATAAAAGATTTAACACAATCAAACTTAAGGTTTATACTTGACTCATTACCTTTGTCGAGTTCCCTATATTCAGAGTTGCGCTTAATTCTTTCCAATAAATCCCATTTAAATTCAATAGTCTTCTTCATAAAAGAACCAGTACAAGAAGTATCGAGCATGGATTGATCGTGAGAAAGCCGAGCATAAAAATTCTGAATAATAATTTCTCTTGATAGCTCATGATTGGGGCATGAATACAGCATTAACTTAAGCCTCCTCCAAGCTTGAGTGATACTTTATCCTTCACGAGCCCAAAAATTATATATATAATTCCGATCATGATGAACCAGATGCATATGATAAAACTTCTGATGAAATTCCAATTTCAATCGGTTGTAGTCCCAAGATCCAATATCATCACATAGCCTATACCATGTCAATGTCTTTCCCTTCATAGATAAAGGGAAGACCTTCTTCTTGACTTCATCTTCGGGCAAACCTGCAAGCTTAAATAATCCACAAACTTCATCCACATAGATTTAATGCATATCAGGATGTAATGTTCCATCTCCTGCATAAGGATTAGCCAGCAGTTTCTCTATCATACCCGAAGGAATTTCATAATAAATATTTTCAGTGGGTTCAGTAGGTTGAGGAGCAACTATTTTCTCTACAGTTCAAGGTGAAGACACCCCGAACAAGCCCCTCAAAGGATTATTTTCCATAGGAGCAAGTGACAATAAATTTCAGCACACTATATAAATGATTTCGTACCAAATTCCACTTACCAAAGGTGCTTCACTCCATGGAAATGGCACCGGAAAAAAATCTTGATGAAACACAAGTATAGGGGATCTATCGTGGTCCGTTCGGTAAGTAAGAATGTCGAACCCAATGAGGAGCAGAAGAAAATGACAAGCGGTTTTCAGCAAGGTATTCTCTGCCAGTACTGAAATTATCGGTAACAGATAGTTTTGTGATAAGATAATTCGTAATGGGTAAAAAGTAAAAGAAGTAACTAAGGTGCAACAAGGTGGCCCAATCCTTTTTGTAGCAAAGGACAAGCCTGGACGAACTCTCATATAATGCAAAGCGCTCCCGAGGACACATGGGAATTGCTGTCAAGCTAGATTTCATCATGCTCATATGATTCGCGTTCGTTACTTTGATAATTTGATATGTGGGTGGACCGGTGATTGGGTGACGTCCTTACTTGGAGAAGCCTCCCACTTATGATTAACCCCTCTCGCAAACATCCGCAACTACGAGAGAAGAATTAAGATAAATCTAACCATAGCATGAAACATATGGATCCAAATCAGCCCCTGACGAAGCAACGCATAAACTAGGGTTTAAGCTTCTGTCACTCTAGCAACCCATCATCTACTTATTACTTCCCAATGCCTTCCCCTAGGCCCAAATCACGGTGAAGTTTCATGTAGTCGCTGTTCACATAACATCACTAGAGAAAAGACAACATACATCTCATCAGAATATCAAACGAATACCAAATTTCCATGATTTCTTATAACAAGACTTCTCGCATGTCCTCAGGAACAAACATAACAACTCACAAAGCATATTCATGTTCATAATCAGAGGAGTATTAATTATTATTAAGGATCTGAACATATGATCTTCCACCGAATAAACCAACTAGCATGAACTACAAGGAGTAATCAAGACTACTAGCAACCCATAGGTACCAATCTGAGGTTTTGAGACAAATATCGGATATAAGAGATGAACTAGGGTTTGAGAGGAGAGGGTGTTGGTGAATATGTTGATGGAGGTTGACCCCCTCTCGATGAGAGGATCGTTGGTGATGACGATGGCTTCGATTTCCCCCTCCGGAGGGAAGTTTCCCCGGCAGAATAGCTCCGCCGGAGCCCTAGATCGGTTCTGCCCAAGTTCTGCCTCGAGACTGTGGCGCTTCATCCAAAAGCTTCCTCTTGATTTTTTCCAAGTCAAAATACATCATATAGCAGAAGATGGGCACCAGAGGCCTGCCACGGGCCCCACAAGGCAGGGGCGCGCCCAGGGGGTAGGGTGCTCCCCCCCACCACCCTTGTGGCTTCCTGGTGGGGCCCCCCTGGTACTTTCTTCGTCCAATATTTTTTATTAATTCCAAAATGACTCTCCATAAATTTTCAAGACTTTTGGAGTTGTGCAGAATAGGTCTCTAATATTTGCTTCTTTTCCAGCCCAGAATTCATGCTATCGGCATTCTCCTTCTTAATGTAAACCTTATAAAATAAGAGAGAAATGGCATAAGTATTGTGCTATAATGTGTAATAACAGCCCATAATGCAATAAATATCAATATAAAAGCATGATGCAAAATGGACGTATCAGTATGTAAAAAATGAAAAAATATGGAGGATGTTATAGGGCTTTAATGAATCGGGTGGTTGACCCATGTCTATTCCTTGCCGCACGTCTATGCCTCCATGCTGTTGACCAGCTCTGCCTTGTCGATGCCAAGGGGTGTGAAGATGGCCGACTACTCCGCGTAGGTTGTGCTTGACAAATCCTAAATGTGGGTCCCCTTACGAGGCTAGTGCCATAGTGACAACCTGAAGCTGCTAAAATTTACTTCCTGGCGGGCCTTTATTGTGCTGAAGAGATCGCCAGGTGTTGGCTGTGTTCGGGTAAGCCGAGATGACACGCCCTGTCTTTATGCTTTTAGTGCAAAGTTATGTACTCTAGGTACATAGTCTACTATCATGAGACAGGAGCTGGGGAGTGTCTATCCCTATTTAGGTTCACGCAATTGCGTTCCGGAGCTGGAGTGAGGATGCAGACACACTTCAAAGAACTTGATAGTTTTGGCCTAGTAGATCATCGGGCTGCTTCCTCGGCTACGTGGGAGTCGGGTGCGTAGGTCGCTGTTTGCACCTCTGTATGAAGGAGCACTCTGTGTTACCATTAATGGTGATAATGCCATTGGGCCTCGGCATTTTCAGCTTTAGGTAAGCGTAGTGTGGTACCGCATTGAAGTGGGTGAATGCAGTACGACCTAGCAATGCATGATAGCCACTACGGAAGGGGACTATATCAAAGATCAAGTCCTCACTTTGGAAATTGTCGCGGGAGCCGAAAACAACTTCTAGTGTTACAGTGTCCGTGCATTGGGCCTCTATGCCGGGGATGTCACCCTTAAAAGTGGTGTTACTGAGCTGGATCTTGACGAAAATATGCCCATCTTCCTAATCGTGTCAGCATAGATCAAGTTCAGGCTGCTTCCCCCATCCATGAGGACGCGGGTTAGGTGGAACCCATCGACAATGGGATCTAGGGCTAGAGCTGTCGACCCGCCATGACGGATACTGGTTGCGTGGTCCTTTTTGTCAAAGTGATCGGGCAAGCCGACCACGGGTTGAATTTTGGGGCTACATGCTCCAAGGCGTACACATCCCGAAGTGCGCGCTTCCGCTACCTCTTGGGGATATGTGTGGCGTAGATCATATTAATGTCCTTGATGTCAGAGGGAAACTGCTTCTGGCCGCTGTTGTTGTGCATGCGTGGTTCGTCCTCATCATCGCTTCGAGAGCAGCCTTTGCAGGACTCCTCGGATACTACCTTGCCAGCCTGTTTGAACACCCAACAATGTCGATTGGTGTGGTTGGCAGGCTTTTTCTGAGGTTTCGTGAACCTGGCAAGATCTATCAAGTATCTTATCCAATGCGCTGGGCCATCCTTGTTCCCTTTAAAGGGCCTCTTCTTCGGTCCGCCCCGTTGGCCGCTAAAACATGCGTTAACTATTGGGTCCTCAGCTTCGCTGCCGTTGTTCTTATTTCAGCTCTTGTTTCTTTTGCGCCTAGATTTTCCATTGCCCTCACGCACCTCTGAGGTGCCAGAATCACTCCTGTTGGAGCTACGGGCCAACCAGCTGTCCTCACCTATGCAAAAGCGGTTCATCAAGGAGGTAAGGGCCGCCATGTTTCTCGACTTGTCCTGTCCGAGCTGACGGGTGAGCCATTCATCTCGTATGTTGTGCTTAAAAGCAGCGATTGCCTTGGCATCAGGGCAGTCGACAATCTGATTCTTTTTAGTTAAGAATCAATTTCAGAATTTTCGAGCGGATTCGTCCTCCTTCTGGACCACATGGTTGAGGTCGTCGGCATCCGGGGGCCGAACATAGGTACCCTGGAAATTGGCCCTAAAAGCCTCCTCGAGCTCCTCCCAGCTTCCGATTGAATTTCTAGGCAGGCTGTGAAGCCAATGCCTTGCTGGTCCCTTGAGTTTGAGGGGTAGATATTTTATGGCATGGAGGTCATCTCCTTGGGCCATGTGGATGTGGAGAAGGAAATCCTCTATCCATACGATTGGGTCAGTTGTCCCATCGTATTGATCGATATTGATGGGTTTGAACCCTTCTCGAAAGTGGTGCTCCGTGACTTCATCTATAAAGCATATAGGATGCACGGGCCCTCGAAAATGAGTCGCGTCTGGTTGAGCATGAGCCATTGCTCTAGCTCGGACTTGTTCTCGAGTCCACTCGTGCTTGTCCAGCCAAGCATCATAGCTGTCCAGACTAGCTGGTGAGCGGCTCTGTGAGCCATAGATGGATCGAGAAGGAGCTTTATTGGCTTGTAATTTATCACATTGGTTGAAGGTCTCGGGGTGCTCAACCACAGTCTTGCCGTGAGGGCGGGTTTTAACATGAGGTGCCCTAGGTGCCCCTATTGGCTGATCTCGCCCTCTAGGGCGTCGGGCAGCCTAGCTTGCATGGCCGTGCTTGAGTGGCTCACTATCTGTGGCCTCGTCATCGAACTTAGGTAACAGCCACCTTTTCAAAAATGACTTGGGGGCGTGCCTCGAGATTTGGGGTCTACTTTGAGCATAAGGATTTTTAGCCATTTGTCATTGAGCGCATTCTTGTTGGTATACAACTCCTGCTGCTTCTTTTTCATGATTTGCACGGTCGCGATAGGTTGCCATTGGAACTGTGCTTATTCATAGGGGTTCATGTGTACGAGAAGTCTTCAGGTCCGAGGCTTGCATCATCTTCGGACTCCAGCATATAATCCTTGTCTAATCCATCATTGAATGTGCCCATGTCGTCGAGCTTTTCCTCCTTGGGTGTTCCAACGGTCCCGTTCAGTTGGGAGGGCGAGACTTGATTGTCCTCTCCCAAATTTCGGGGGCAGCACCATTATCGGCGGCGCCCAAAGTGCTGGTCCCACTCCTACTTCCATTAGGGCCCTTGGATCGCTTTTTAGAGCGGCGACACTTAGGTTTTTTGTTAGGTTTCTCCTTAGACTTGTTTTTTGGAGCGTCGACCATGTAGACGTTGTATGTAGATGGTGTGGCCCACTTCCCTATATGGGGTATGATACATCTCCAACGTATCTATAATTTATGAAGTATTCATGCAATGATTACAATATTTTATATGATTTTGGTATGATTAGATTAGAACTAACCTGGACTGACACTGTTTTCAGCGGAACTACCATGGTGTCATTTTTTGTGCAGAAATAAAAGTTCTCCGAATGGGCTAAAATTTACGGTGATTTTTTGTGGACCAAAAGAGACCCCCGAAGCACCGGAGCTGGGCCAAGAAGTGAGCGAGGAGGCCACAAGCCTAGGGGCGCGCCCGTCCCTTAGGGCACCCCCGGCTTGTGGACCCCTCGGGCACCCCCTTGATGTGAGACCAATGCCAAAAATTCCTATAAGTACCAAAAACCCCGAAAAGAACCCTAGATGAGAAGTTCCACCGCCATAAGCCTCTGTAGCCACGAAAAACCAATTTGGACCTGTTCCGGCACCTTGCCGGAGGGGGGGAAATCATCACCGGAGGCCATCTCAATCATCCTGACAGCCACCATGATGAGGAGAGAGTAGTTCACCCTTGGGGCTGAGGGTATGTACTAGTAGCTATGTGTTTGATCTCTCTCTCTATCTATCTATCTCTCTCTCTCTCATGTTCTTGATTTGGCACGATCTTGATGTACCGTGAGCTTTGTTACCATAGTTGGATCATATGGTGTTTCTCCCTCTCTATCTTCTTGTGATGAATTGAGTTTTACCTCTGAGGTTTCACTATTATCGGATTGAATACTTTTATGGATTTGAGAACACTAGATGTATGTCTTGCATGGGATACCCATGGCGACAATGGGGTGTTTTGTTGATTCACTTGATGTAAGTTTTGGCACTCAACTCGTGGATTCGCGAGGTGACATTGGGGTAATCTATGCACAAGGGTTGATGCACATTTTCATCCTTGTTTCTCTAGTAGAAATCTTGGGGCACTCTTTGAGGTTCTTTGTGTTGGATTGAATATTAATATTCTAAATCTGAAGTTGTTTGATGCATATCATATAATTGACCCACAGATACTTGTGGTGACATTGGTGTATCTAGGTGACATTAGGGTTGATTGATGTGTATCATATGGTGTTATTTTAGTACAAAATCTGGGGATGTTTGTGACACTTACAGGAATAGCTCAAAAGATTGATCAGAAAGAATAACTTTGAGGTGGTTTCATACTCTACAAGCAATTTAATCTTATGTTCTCTGCGATAGGAACTTTGGGGTGACTCTTTGTTGCACGTTGAGGGATTGCCATATGATTTAATTATGTTATCATTGTTGAGAGAATTTGCACTAGTGAAAGTATGAACCCTAGGCCTTGTTTTCAAGCATTGCAATACCGTTTTTGCTCACTTTTGTTACTAGTTACTAGTACTTCTTGAGCTCGCGTTGGTTTTCCCTTGAAGAGGAAAGGGTGATGCAGCAAACTAGAGATAAGTATTTCCCTCAGTTTGAGAACCAAGGTATCAATCCAGCAGGAGGTACAAGCAAGTCTTCAATCTATGCACCTGCTGTTGACGCTGGAACGCGTCACACGAACACGTCGATGTGTACCAGCGGTGCCGATGGAGATGCTCCGCAACTCTTACCGCGGGAGGCCGACTTCCAGCACAATATGCAAGACAGCAAGCCGGCGCTTTTGGGACCAGACGCCCCACTCGCCCGGGAGGGACCCCGTCAGGGCTCGCGGCGACGATTGGGTGCTCGAGGTCGGTCTTACCGCCCCTAGAGCCTCGTGGATTCACAGCCTCCAATCTTGAAGAACGACGAAGAACGAGAAGAAAGATACAAGGGGAGAGATAATAGTAGATGAACACGAAAAAGTAGTAGATTGATTGATCGATTGTGTGTTGTTCAATCGGCCGTCACCCCTTAGGTATATAAGAGGCGGCTGGACTTCCCGTGCAAGGAAAAGGCTTGGATTCACGTCCAAAACCCTAGTCAAATTCGGATTGGTTTTGTCCGAACTTTCCAAAACTGTTCGGTTTAAACTGGCTGCACCTTGCGGGTCTTTTTTGTGGTGGTAAACGATCTCGGATGGAAACGAGCCCAAAAGCAATCTTGACCGTTTCGACGAGATGAACAACTTTTATGTTCAACGTTTTTTGATCAGACGTCATCTTGAGGGTCAAATCGGTCGCGCAAAACAGGCTATCCCTCGCGCTACCCATCACACATGGTGTCTGGTGGGGCGCGCCAGTTTTTGCCTCGTGACAGGGCTGTATTCTGATGGCTCTAACTTTTGCATACGGACTCGGATTGGAACGATTTTTATATCAAAATCGATCGTTTCGACGAGACAAAGACAATCTGTGTAGATTATTTTTCCATTTGTTGTGGTCTTGGGGGCTTAATCAGCCAAACTGTACTCTGAATATAAGATCTTAGTACTTTGAGCATAGTTTCGGCTTTCGAGATGAAATCGGACTGCAATGACCCAAACTTCAAAGATGTTCATATCGACAATACGGAACTCTTTCATGAAGATCACTTCTCCATTTGAGGCCATCTTAAATAAGTTATTGACCGTGCCAAAATCTGGTGTCAACACATGCCCCCCTGTTTTTCGGCGAAGTTTGTGTGCCGAAAAATAACTTCCGCATAGCTTGTTCTAAGGACGATGTCAACACTTCATCGGCCATTTTGCATGTTCTTAGGACGACAAGTATATATCGGCCATTGCTTGTTTGAACCTCTTGATGCAAACTTGGATGAAAACTTCTCAGCTTCTATAACAATCCGGTGATAAGGTTCCATAGATCAAAACCATCCTCCGAACCATATTGTTCACCCTTTCGCTAGAATTTTGCAGATAATCAAGAATGAACTTCCTCCAATCCTTACTTCGCATGCATAAAAGTTTCATTAGTGGCCGAAGCGGTGGGCTTCGATTCAGCCTTACCTATGTTGACAAGACCTAGCATCGGCTATTGATAGAAATGCAATACATCATGGTTAACATAGTAGCCGGACGCTTGCTATGCCAACTCTTTCGAATTGTCATGCCTAGATATATGAACAATTTCAAAGCAAGCCATGGTAAATCTTGCATCTAGACATACCAAAAGATAAACTATAAGTGATCCGTCAAAACATTGATAACCCTTGGATATTTGTTGCACTACTAATAAAGAATCACCAGAAGCCTCAATATGTATAGCACCTATATCAAGGCAAAGCTCCAATCCGAATGACAATGCATATTCGGCTTTGATGATTGTGCAAAAATATTATAAGCGGCCTGGGGCTTCACAAAATAGCTCCATATGGAGATAAATAAGCAACACCAACACCTTGGCCATTGCCACAAATTTACTGTCGAAAATAATCTCCATAGTACTAGAAAGACAAGGGCAATATCAATGAACATGTACCTCGTTTTGGCCTCTAATTGAACTAAGGATGATGTTAGGATACTACATCAGCCATGCTTTGACATATTCTTAGGGCGATAGATAAATAACGGCCATCAACATAATGCCCATGTAGAATTCATTCACCAAATCATGTATAGCCGAAATAAACAAATGAAATAGCAATCAAATATTTCAGCCCTTTGGATTAGCAAGAAAAAATGTAGCTAATAAAATGTATAGAGATTTGGTAATGCCCTCTCATGATGCAGAAAATTATGTCGCTTCCATGGATTAAAATAAATCCAGGGAGGGTAATTTATCATACCTGATGATGAATTCCATGGCAAAGGCATCAATGGTATGGTTGAAGAATATGGATGATGTGCTAACCGAAGATTTTGATGGGGTGATGCAAACCTTCGGCTCAACTGTTTTTGGCTTCCATCCTTCTCTTTCTTCACTTTTGTAACACTTGTTGCAATAGAAGGTTGCACTTCACTTTCATTTTGACTGCTCCTCTTCGGAACCCATGCCATGTTCTTCTTTTTCAGCTCTTGTGCACTAAGTGTTTGTAGTTCCTTCTTTCGCCAATACGATAAACCAAGTGGGCATCTCGGCTGTGATTTTGTTTCAACCAATGGCAACTCTTTTTGGGCCTTGTGCACCCTCAACTTCTTTTATCAATTGATTGTTTCACTTCTTTGCCTTTTGTATCCAATGTCAACATTTTAATTGGCTCTTTGTTATTTGACATCAAATCTGAAGTAGCACAATTACAACCATCTCTTTTCACGCGGTAAACTTGCTTTACCACATGTTGATTCTTCCTTGAGCTCTGGACCGATTCCTTGTGATTGAAACGGTCTTTGAAGCGTGATTGTTCAAATGTTGATCTTCTTGGAGCTGCATAGTATTGGTGAGATGGTCTAGAATAAGATGGAGAATGTGCCCTTGTATCATACCTGTCCCATGATGAATATGTATCTATATGAGCATAGGGAGGCATCCACGGCATTGGCATTGGCGGCTCAAAATAAGGATATGAATATGTTGCATTAAAATTATCACTTTGCCAATACCGATCCTCATATTTGCGCCTTGGGGGTGACCTCATGATTCGGCCGATAAGCATTCTTCTTTCACTCTTCTTTTGATATTTATCCAAAAGTTTAGTGAAGGTGATTTTTGATCTCTTACACTTGCATTTATTTCGGCCTTTGTTTTCTTTTGGTTTGCTTTCATTGATCATTGGATTTGCTTGCTGCCCCCCAGTCCTTGGCGTCTCCATTGTAGCTTCGATGGAATTCTTGCCCTTAAGATTATGTTCATTATGCTCTTCAACAACTTATTTACTTGAAAGCTTCATTCCATCACCTGTAGTTTTTACCTTCTCTTCAAATGGATCGGCTTGAAGCAGCCGATGCAAAAACTTTTTGCCATCGGGACTAATCGGAATAGACTAGTCATCTCTTGGTGTCTCAACAAATTTCAATCATCCTTTATCAATGGCTGATTTAACTATTTGACGAAACATGTTGCAATCCTCAAAACTATGCTTGGACGAATCATGCAACTTACAATACATTCGTCCCTGGACAGATGGTTCAACATGGTGATCAAGAATTCTAATATAATTATTTTGCAACAACAAATCAAATATTTAATCACACATGCTTGAATTGAAGGTAATCTTTTCATTCTCTAGCGGATCTTCTTGTGAGAACGGCTTTGGATTTAAGCAAACGAATGGTTCAGATTTTGCATCACACCATTCGGCTATGCATTGTGTTTTGCACTCTATCTCCGATGTCTTTGGGTAAGATATTATACTAGCATCAGTTTTCTCAACAGAATTTAACCTTGGCTTTAAATTTCTAAAATAAAAATAGTTAGAACATACATGTCTCAATTGAGACCAAGTGCAAGCAAAGTACGAAATAAGCAAAGCTACCCAAATAGATATGAACTTTAGATAAA
Source organism: Triticum aestivum (assembly GCF_018294505.1). Taxonomy (NCBI): domain Eukaryota; kingdom Viridiplantae; phylum Streptophyta; class Magnoliopsida; order Poales; family Poaceae; genus Triticum; species Triticum aestivum. Next base: position 188,722,255 of record NC_057795.1, on the reverse strand, counting down.
GCAACGGGGAAAGCTTTGGCTGCAATAATAAGTCATTATCGGTCTTTAAAAATGGCACAATTGGTTGACCGATATGTTCTAAAACAATTTTATTGCTAACAAGTAAATTACCCTTCTTCATTGGTCTTTCAAAATTACCTATGAGGATTTTTCTAATAGATGCATCAACAATAAAGTTGTGACCAAATCTGAAAATAGGTAAATTACTCGCTATGCATACCTCTTCAAATACGTTGAGAGAGCATGATGGTGGTGTGACTTGAACAATATCTAGCTTCATCTTTGGATGACTCTCCAACGCCTTTTCATCATCTTTTTCTTTATTCCGTGCATCATTACGCTGAAGATTTTTGTTGGCCGAACTTTGTTCGGCTACTTGTTCTTGTCCTTGAAGCTTGTCAATTTCTACGGCATGGAACTCATAGGGCAGGAAGTAGGTTCCATTAACTTCAGAAAAATCAAGCACTGTTGTTTTCCTATGCTTGCCATGCCCTTTCTCAATAATGCTTGCCTCGTTGGATTTGATGGATTCAGAATATATACTACTTGATTCGGCTTTTTCAACCGAAGTACTTTCATGTTCCGAATCATCCTTCTTTTCATTGATACTACCAATTGGCAATGCTTCTTTTATCTGAGCCAATTCTTTTTCTATTTGTTTCTGACGGCGAGAGCAAAATTAGCTTTAAGCTTTTTCTCAATTTCAGCCCACTCCGGATATGATTGCCCCCCAATGCTTTTAGATTCTTTCGGCAATGATACATGGGTGTTGCCGAAATTTTGCAATTGTGTAGGGGGTGTATAATATGATGTAGTACTAGGTGAAGGCATATGCATTGTTGTAAGACCATACTTTTGCTCACCAATTTTATCAATTGGCAAAGATTCATCTTCTTGTAAAACTCTAGCTTTTATTGCGGCATAATCAGGAAATAGCCCCTTTTCATGTTGTTCAAGGCAAAGAGCACTAATTCTCTTATTTTGGGCTAAACTCTTCAATGCAGCCACCACTACCGCATCTTCTACAATATTGGGCACAACCGCTCCTGTAAAATTTACATTCATTCGGCTATAACCAGGAAGGTGTGAAACCAAATTATGAGCATCTACAGTTGTGTATGGTGCCGAAGAATTACTAACATGAGGTGTAGCATATGACGGTTGAGAGTAACTGGCTAAATAGCCATTAGTAGCATGGCCAATTCTCTCATTCATCGGCATGGTTGGATTACTATATTGCACATTGGCTGCCGATGAATAAAAGGGTGAGACACTTTCTTGTATGGCATTGGAAATTCTAACTTGGGGTGTTTCAAATTGATTAATCGAACCCATCATGTTGCTCATCGGCATATGAATTTGCTGGGTTGCCGATGCATGTGAGTTGGGATACATATGGTGCATGTTACTAATATCATCAGAAGTTGAAGTATATAAATTACTTTGAAACGGCCCTTGCACGTAGTCAGTTGCATGATTGAAAAAATTGGGGTTGGCCAATAGAGTATACTCATTGAACGATCTAGTAACACCATATGAATTATTTGCATCTACATAAAGGGATTGGGTATTCATATTACCTTCGTAGACTGCAAACCCTAGATGACGATCTATTCGTAGCAAGAATGGGCCGGAGTCCATTCGAAGCTTCGTCCCCAGCGGAGTCGCCAAAAAGTGTGTTGACGCTGGAACGCGTCACATGAACATGTCGATGTGTACCCGCGGCACCGAGGGAGATGCTCCGCAACTCACACCGCGGGAGGCCGACTTCCAGCGCGATACGCAAGACAGCAAGCCGGCACTTTTGGGACCAGACGCCCCGCTCGCCCAGGAGGGACCCCGTCAGGGCTCGCGGCGACGATTGGCTCCTCGAGGTCGGTCTTACCGCCCCTAGAGCCTCGTGGATTCACAGCCTCCAATCTTGAAGAATGACGAAGAACGAGAAGAAAGATACAAGGGGAGAGATAAAAGTAGATGAACACGGAGAAGTAGTAGATTGATTGATCGATTGTGTGTTGTTAAATCGGCCGCCACCCCTTAGGTATATAAGAGGCGGCTGGACTTCCCGTGCAAGGAAAAGGCTTGGATTCACGTCCAAAACCCTAGTCAAATTCGGATTGGTTTTGTCCGAACTTTCCAAAACTGTTCGGTTTAAACTGGCTGCACCTTGCGGTTCTTTTTTGTGATGGTAAACGATCTCGGATGGAATCGAGCCCAAAAGCAATCTTGACCTTTTCGACGAGATGAACAATTTTTATGTTGAACGTTTTTTGATCCGACGTCATCTTGAGGGTTAAATAGGTTGTGCAAAACAGGCTATCCCTCGCGCTACCCATCAGACAGGGTGTCTGGTGGGGCGCGCCAGTTTTTGCCTCCTGACAGGGCTGTATTCCGATGGCTCTAACTTTTGCATACGAACTCGGATTGGAACGATTTTTATATCAAAATCGATCGTTTCAACGAGACGAAGACAACCCGTGTAGATAATTTTTCAATTTGTTGTGGCCTTGGGGGCTTAATCAGCCAAACTGTACTCTGAATATAAGATCTTAGTACTTTGAGCATAGTTTCGGCTTTCGAGATGAAATCGGACTGCGATGACCCAAACATCAAAGATGTTCGTATCGAAAATACGAAACTCTTTCATGAAGATCACTTCTCCATTTGAGGCCATCTTAAATAAGTTATTGACCGTGCCAAAATCTGGTGTCAACACCTGCACAAACAATCAAACACTTGCACCCAACGCGATAAAGGGGTTGTCAATCCCTTCATGGTCACTTGCAAGGATGAGATATAATAGAGATAGATATAAAAGATTACTAAAACATAAAACAAAGTAAAAGTAAATAAAACTCACGAGGTATTTTTGGGTTTTTGGTTTATAGATCTGAAAATATATGATGGAAAATAGACCCCCGGGCCATAGGTTTCACTAGAGGCTTCTCTCTTAAAGAAATCATATGGTGGGTAAACAAATTACTATTGAGCAATTCATAGAAAAGCACAAAGTTATGACGATATCTAAGGCAATAATCATGAATATAGGCATCACGTCTGTGATAAATAGACCGACTCCTGCCTGCATCTACTACTATTACTCCACACATCGACCGCTATCCAGCATGCATCTAGAGTATTAAGTTCATAAGAACGTAGTAATGCCTTAAGTAAGACGACATGATGTAGAGGGACAAACTCAAGGAATATGATGTAAACCCCATCTTTTTATCCTTGATGGCAACAATACAATACGTGCCTCGCTTCCCCTACTATGTCACTGGCTGAGGACACCGCAAGATTGAACCCAAAACTAAGCACCTCTCCCATTGCAAGAAAAACCAATTTAGTTGGCCAAACCAAATCGATAGTTCGAAGAGAAATATCAAAGATATCTTAATCATGCATAAAATAGTTCAGAGAAGACTCAAATAATATTCACAGATAATCTGATCATAAATCCACAATTCATGAGATCTCAACAAACACAATGCAAAAAAGTATTACATCAGATAGAACTCCAAGAACATCGAGGAGAACACTGTATTGAAGATCAACGAGAGAGCAGAAGTCGTCTAGCTACTAGCTATGGACCCGTAGGTCTATAGTAAACTACTCACGCATCATCGGTAGGCGGCAAGGTTGATGTAGAGGCCCTCCGTGATCGAATCACCCTCCGGCCTATTGCCAGAAAAGGCCCCAAAATGGGATCTCACGGGAACAGAGGCTTGCGGCGGCGGAACATTATTTTGGTTGATGCCTCTAATGGTTTGGGAATATTTGGGAATTTATAGTACAAAGATTAGGGTTGGGGGACTCCCGAGGGGGCCACAAACCAGGGGGCGCGCCCCCTAGGGCGCGCCCTGAGGGCTTGTGGGTCCTCGGGACTCCTCTGGCCCCCTCTCCAAGCTACGTGGGTGTCTTCTAGTCCAAGAAAAATCGCCGCGAAAGTTTTATTCCGTATGGACTCTGTTTGATATTCCTTTCTGAAAAAGCCAAAAACAAGGAAAAAAACAGCAACTGGCATTGGCACTAGGTTAATAGGTTAGTCCCAAAAAATGATATGAAATAGTATATTGATGCATATAAAACATCCAAAATAGATAATATAATAGCATGGAACAATTAAAAAATTATAGATACGTCGGAGACATATCAAGCGTCCCCAAGCTTAATTCCTGCTCGTCTCGAGTAGGTAAATGATAAAAACGGAATTTTTGATGTGGAATGCTACCTAACATATTTATCAATGTAATCTTTTTCATTATGGCATGAATATTCAGATCCATAAGATTCAAAACAAAAGTTTAATATTAAAATAAAAACAATAATACTTCAAGCATACTAATAAAGCAATCATGTCTTCTCAAAATAACATGGCCAAAGAAAGTTATGGCTATGCTCCATCTTCCACACACAAAGTATTTCATCATGCACAACCCCGGTGTTAGCCAAGCTGTTTCATACTTTTATGTTGGCAAACTTTTTAACCTTCACGCAATACATGAGCGTGAGCCATGGATATAGCACTATAGGTGGAATAGAATATGGTGGTTGTGGAGAAGACAAAAAGAAGAGAAAGTATCACATCAACTAGGCAAATTAATAGACTATGGAGATGGCCATGAATTGATATTGCTGCAAGTGAGTAGGGATTGCCATGTAACGGATGCACTAGAGATAAGTTTATGAAAGCTCAAAAAGAAACTAAGTGGGTGTGCATCCAACTTGCTTGCTCACTGTCAGTGTTCTGGATATGGAGGTACCCAGACTTGGCTGCCTGCGGCCCACTGCATGGCTCCATCGACGGCCTGGTATGGCCCAGCACCAGCGTCAACAACTCAAGACCCTCGCGAGGGGCCAAGCCTCCAAGGGGATCGGCCTCCTCAAGCTGGCTCCCGAGGAGTGGAGATTTCTATGCAAGATGCACCTCATGAGGCTCAGCTGATGTGAGACACGACGATCAACGCCAGGCGAGCGCCAAGCGGGCGCAGAGTACCAATTTCCTCTTTGGTGCAAAGGGGGCAAGCAGCAGGACCGGAGCCCCCAAAGAATCAGCCAAAGGTTTCCATTCTGGTGCAACAAGACCAAGACCGCGAGGACGGCAAGATGGGGGTCATCACCAAGCCCACCGCATCATCACGACTAGGGGCTTTTGTAGGAGAAGACCACTTGAGTTAGGATAGGATGTGCTTCTTGTCCCCCTTCAGATCTGGCCGTTGTGGGATCCCTTACCGCCAACATTTCGAAAGAGGACCAAGGCCACTATAAATAGGACTTAGCCACCACCATAGAGGGGGGCGAATCCATTCCTCCCTCATGATCCCACCAGCTCACTTGAGCTCAGGAACACGGCAACTCCCGAGGCAATTCATCCACTATACTAGTTCATCTTCAACCCCTCGAGGCAATCCACCACAAAGCTGGAGTAGGGTATTACACCGCAAGGTGGCCCGAACCAGGATAAACTTCCATGTCCCTCTGTCCCTTTGAGCTCGACGTGCTAGGCTGCGAGGATCGCGAGTAGGCAGGCTAGGTAGGTTGAGATCCCCACACGCACCCCAGAGTTCAAACCTCTCAAGGGTTTGCGGAACTCGAAATCCGACATTTGGCGTGCCAGGTAGGGGTGCGTCGGAGATCTACTGCTCCATCTGCCACATCCCGCCGCCGGCTTCGATGGCAGGCGCTCCCTCGTCGACTAGGCCGTCGTGCACCTTTGGGGGAGCCATGGGCCTCCGCGCTTTCACCCTCGTCCTGCGACAGGTGGAGTGGCCACCCAAGTTCAGGCCGGAGATGCCGCCACGCTATGACGGTACGGCGGATCCGACTGGCTTCCTCCAAGCATACGAGGAGGCAGTTTGGGCGGCCGGTGGGGACGACAAGGTGATGGCCAACTAGCTCCCCATGGCCCTCGTAGGCGCACCGCGCGCCTGGCAGCTCAACATGCCGGAGTCTTCTGTGTCCTCCTGGGAGGAGCTGCGTGGCCTCTTCATCGCGCACTTCGCAGCGCCGGCACCCCCCCTTCGTCGCGACTCTCTTGGGTGGCTCGCAAGAAACACCCTCCGACCGCCACATCAAGCAGTTCTACCGCCAAGTAAGCGCCACCTAGGTGAGCTTGGGGGCTCCCCGGCAATGGGTGGCACCTAAGGCTGACCTCACCTTCGGCCCAGAAAATCATCCAGCTACCACGTCGGGAGCAGGCGCGCTCCCGATGCTCTACACCCCCACTATCTGCAACATGGCGGTCACCAAGACCCTCATCGACAGCGGAGCCAGCCTCAACATGCTCTCGGTGGAGGCATTCGGTCTGCTTCACGTGCCACACGGCCGACTCCACCGCACCAAGCCCTTCTCTGGGGTCGGCTATTGCTCCACCAGCCCCTTGGGGAAAATCCGCCTCCCCGTCACTTTTGGGACCCGCCACAACTACCGCACCGAGCTCATCGACTTTGACATCGCCCGGATCGATCTGCCATACAACGTCATCCTTGGCTACCCAGCCCTGGCCAAGTTCATGGCGGAAACTCATCCGGCCTACAACCTCATGAAGATGCCAGGTAGCAGCGGTGTCCTCACGGTGGCAGGTGACACCAAGGACGCGCTGCAGGCCCTCAAGCTCGTCTTTAGGACTGCGGCATCCATGCAGCCAAGCGAGAAAGAGGGCCCTGAGGCTCCGGGGGTAGCACCAGCCAAGAAGAAGGAGTTGTTTTCCCAAGATCGAGCCGACGCGAAGCAAGTGCCAGTTGATGAGGATTGGGCGTCAGGTGCTACCTTCACTATAGGAGCTGGCCTCCTCCAGGACTAAGAGAAAGCGTTGGTTAGCTTCTTTTGCGCCAACAAGGAAGTGTTCGCATGGGAGCCCAAGGACCTGGTCGGGGTTCCAAGGGGAATAATCGAGCATCACCTGAGGGTATGCCCAAACGTGCGCCCAGTAAAGCAGAAGGCCCGACGATAATCCACCGAGAAGCAGGCATTCATTATCCAAGAAACCCACAAACTGCAAGATGATGGAGTCATTCGGGAGGTGCGGTACCCGGAATGGCTGGTAAACCCAGTCATCGTCCCAAGAAAGGAGGGAAGGAGCGCATGTGTGTCGACTTCACCAACCTCAACAAGGCTTGCCCTCAGGATCCCTTATTTCTTCCATGCATCGACCAGATCGTTGACTCCACCGCCGAGTGCGACCTGCTATGCTTTCTGGATGCCTTCTCGGGCTACCACCAGATCAAGATGGCCGTGCAAGATGTGGAGAAGACGGTGTTCCTGACCCCCTGCGGGGTGTACTACTACACCTGCATGCCTTTCGGGCAGCACAATGCCGGGGCTACCTTCCAGTGGCTGATGCACATCGCCCTGGGCCGGCAGCTCGGTGGAAACACTGAGGCTTACGTCGATGACATAGTGGTGAAGTCTCGGGAGGCGAAGACCCTGATTGAGGATCTGAAGGAAACATTTGCCAGCTTGCACAAGGTGGACCTGCGGCTCAATCCCTAGAAGTGCGTGTTCAGGGTTCCCTCTGGCAAGCTGCTGGGTTTCCTAGTGTTGCACAGAGGAATCGAGGCCAATCTGAAGAAGGTCAAGGACATAGAAGATATGAGCCCTCCGCATACGCTCAAGGAGATGCAGAAGCTGGAGGGTTGCGTGACCTTGCTGGGGTGCTTCATCTCCAAGTTGGGGGAACACGCCCTCCCATTCTTCAAGCTGATGAAAAAGAAGGGGCCGTTTGAGTGGACCCCAGAAGCTGATGCGTCCTTTCAAGACCTCAAGGTATACCTGACCAGCCAACGCGGTGATGGTTACGCCATGCCCTCTCGAGCCCCTGGTGCTCTATTTGGTTGCCACCCCTCACTCCACCAACGCCGCTTTGTGGCGCTAAGAGAAGAGCGCACGATCAAGGACCGTCAGCAGGGCGCCCGGTCACCAAGTGAAGCGCAACAGCCTCAGGTTGGTGCTCCTGAGGCCTCAGCTAATCCGACAGCCAACATCCCTCCCGAGGCTCAAACCGACCCTTCGGCCGGAGGGGCTCCTAAGGTTGAGGCTCGCAAGGCCATAGTCGACGCGGCAAGTGATGGGACCCCCGAAGGCCGGCATCCTCAAGAGACACAATACCTCACCAACACCTCCTCCTTCGTCGAGCATCCAGTCTACTTCGTCAGCACGGTGCTACGGGAGGCACGGGCGCGCTACCCCATGCCCCAAAAGCTTTTGCTCACACTCCTCGTCGCCTCCTGAAAGCTGCGTCACTACTTCCAAGACCACCCCATCAAGGTCGTTTCAGCCTACCCACTGGAGAGGGTGCTCCAGTGCCCTAATGCCGCCGCGCGGGTTGCAGAGTGGAACATCGAGCTTCGGGCGTTCCAGCTCGAGTTTAGCACCACTAGGGCCATCAAGGGTGCAGCCCTTGCAGATTTCATGGCAGAATGGACTGATGTCCCCGACCGCGGAATATGCGAGGATCGCTCCCTCTTGCCTGGAGATGAGGTGCCAGACGGGTGGATCTGTACTTTGACGGCGCGTTCTCGTGACAAGGCACGGGGGCTGGAGTCGTCCTCATATCAACCGCCAAGGACAATCTCTACTATGTTGTACAACTCTGTTTCCAGCAGGGCGAAAAGGTCTCCAACAACATCGTAGAATATGAGGGCTTGCTCGCCGGCCTCAGAGCCGTGGAGGTACTGGGGGTGAAGTGTCTCACCATCAGGGGCGATTCCTAGCTCCTCATCAACTTCTCCAACAAAGAGTGCACACCCAAAGACGAGCACATGGAGGCATACTTAGAAGAGGTACGAAAAATGGAGAAACGGTTCCTGAGCTTGGAACTGCAGCACGTGCCACGAGGAACAAACAAGGAGGCGGACGACATCGCCAAGAGGGCATCCCGGAGGCTACCTTAGGAGCCAGGGGTGTTTGAGGAATGGCTCTACAAGCCATCGGCGGCTCCCCCCACCGCAGCTCCAGCACCACCTCAGGAGGACCTACCCCAAGCACCAACAACAGGAGCCCCGGCATGCGGCCCACCCTCAGGGGCCTGCCTGCTCCTCACGCTCGAGCCTCAGGAGGGGTGCTGGACCGAGGAGTTCAAGACGTACCTACTTCAGGGGACCCTGCCGGAGAAGGAGGAGGATGCTGAGCACGTGGCTCGTTAGGTCACCGCGTATTGCATCTGTGACGGTAAGTTGTACCACAAAAGTCCCAATGACGTTTCTTTCTGATGCATCTCCAGGGAGCAGGGGCTCGAGCTGCTGGCAGACATACATGGTGGGGACTGCGGACACCACTCTTCATCATGCACCCTTGTGGGCAAGGCATTCCACAGTGGCTTCTATTGGCCCACAGCACTCAATGACGCCACTGAGTTTGTGCGCTCCTGCGAAGCATGCCAGTTCCACGCCAAGCAGATCCACTAGCCGCGCAAGGCCTACAGACTATCCCGCTCACGTGGTCGTTCGTGGTCTGGGGGCTGGATATCTTGGGGCCGTTTCCTCGAGCGCCAGGGGGCTACCGCTACCTCCATGTCGCCATCGACAAGTTCACCAAGTGGGCGGAGGTAGAAGCCATCCACACCATCCTAGCTGGATCAGCCGTCAAGTTCATCAAAGGCCTCGTGAGCTGGTTTGGGGTCCCTAACTGCATCATCACTAACAACGGCTCGCAGTTCACTAGCAACCTTTTCAAAACATACTGTGCTAACCTTGGAACGCGATATGCTATGCCTCAGTGGCACACCCTAGGAGCAACGGCCAGACTGAGCATGCCAATGCAGAAGTCTTGGGGGGCCTCAAGGCAAGGACCTTCAAGAAGAAGCTCGAGGCATGTGGCAGGGGCTGGCTCGACGAGCTCCAGTCCATGTTGTGGTCCATCCGCACCACCGCGACCAAGCCGATGGCGAGATGCCATTCTTCCTCGTCTACGGAGCTGAAGCGGTTCTCCCACATGAGGTCAAGCATCGCTCCATGTGGGTCCTGGCGTTCAACAAGGCACGTCAGGATGCCACGCGGGGGATGGATCTCGTGCTGGGGGAGGAATGCCGCCGTCAAGTGTCGCTCCAAGCGACAAGGTACCAGCAGGCGCTGCAGCGGTACCACTACCGCAGCGTCTGCTCCAGGACATTGGAGGTGGGCGACCTCGTCCTAAGGCGGGTGCTCTCCAGGGAGGGGCTGCACAAGCTCTCTCCCATGTTGGGGCCCGTTTAGGATTGCCTGTATCTCCAGGCGTGGTGCCGTGCGTCTGGAAACACAGGATGGGGTCCCCATCTAGAACATCTAGAACATCCAGCACCTCCGGAAGTTCTACCCATGAAGCAAGGCTCCGGCCTGTGAAGGTCTCCGCTCATGACACTCTCACGTAATAATGAGTGGGATTGTACATGCTCCAGAGTCTCCTAAGAGCCCACCTGGGGCCTCACGGGGGCTCCCTCCCACGTCCTAGTGGCAGCACTTAGCTTCGCACTGGTGAGAAGACTAGACCAGGTGCCGGACGCGGCTGATCATTTGCTTTCCAAAGTCGCTTGCAATCTTTTAGTGATCCTTAATGGAGTTGGTGTTTTCGTGCTTTGGTTCGCCAAGTTGGATTTTCTCTCCTCTCCTTTGTTCGTTCTTAGCCTGGGCCAGGAAGGAGTGGCAGTTGCCCATCGATCTTCCTCGCGCGCCTCGCGTGTGGGGGCTAGGTAGGTGTGAGCGCACCAAAGGCCCACCCAAGCACACCTTGCTGAACCCCGTTGCCCCAGTGCTTCGGCTTTATCCTCGCGAGGAGCCCTTGATCAAGCTCACGGGCACAAGCACCCCCTCATGTCCGTGCCCCTCGGGCAGCATGACGCGGTGCATTAAGCCACAGCTAACCTACGACAAGGGGCTCGCACAAGGAGGAATGAGGCGCTCGATAGGTTTCCTTCTTCTCTGAACAGCCCTGCAGCAGATCTACAGCACCTCCTAAGGCCTTAAACGCCTCCCGAGTCACCAGGGATGGGGGCTTCACCAGATGTCAGGGGTCTCGCCCTCCTGAGGTGGGAAGCTACCGCAAACATGTCAAGCTAAGTTATCCTACCCTTGCTTACCTAGAATACAAACATCATGGCACAGCATTAAGATAACAAGCAATGCATAAAGGGGCATAACTGCCATAGTTCATTACACACCCCAGCAGGGCACCCTAGTTTTTTGAATTGCAGCAGAAAGGAAAGGTCAAACAAAAAGCGGTCTGCAGGGCCGCGGCAGGTCTTGAGTACAAGTTTGGTGGCCCCAAGCTCAGGCCAGGCTCTCCTCCTGCTTCATCGGGACGTGGCGGCGAGACGATCCACTGCCTCCCTCGATCCGAGCTCAGCGGCGCGAAGGATGATCATAGCCACCGCTGCTCGAGCTCTCGCCCGAGGAGGAGCTGCCGCTGCGGGAGGAGGAGTGGACATTCTCAAGGCCAAGCTCAACCCCACCGCCAGCACGGCCGATGTCAAGGCCAAGCTCATCGTCGCTATCGTCTTCTAGGCAGCACCCCACGCGGCGGCCGTCCTCCCTGAACACCCTGGCGAAGAGGGTCGCCAGGCCATTGTACTTGAAGTGGAGGGTGCATCTCCCGCTCAGGCCTCATGCAGGGGTGAATGCGTGCCAACCGTGGGTTGGGACCACGCTGCCCATGGTGGCAACCTCAGTCCCCACCCACGAGGCCCTGCTGCAGCAGCCGTCGGCCTGCAGCCAGAGGCCGTTGAGCCCCGAGGATGGCAGCTCATCGGAGAAGAAGAGCAGAAGCCAGAGCGAGGTTCCGTCGGGCCTCTCCGACCAAACCACGAACTCTAGGAGCACGTCCACTGAAGAGAAGTATGGTCGGGGAGGGCGAGCAACCACAGTGTGCCTCCCCTCGCCGTGCGGGCTGCCTCGGGTCCGGTGGCCCCGCCGCGAGAAGAAGTACCGCCACATACGCCAAGGGAAACACTGGCCCTCAGGGATGCGCGCCTGCGTCCCGCCGCCTGAGTCGCGGCATGCTTGAGGGGACGGCCATGACCCCTCTTGGGTGGTGGAGAAGTTGGGCCCTCCTTGGGAGCCTTTCCCTTCTCAACAGCCGAGAACCTCCTCATAGGCACCATGGATGTTGTAGCAAGATGAAGAAGGAGAAGGGACGAGCAGCGAGAAGACGGAGGAAGAGATGAGCGGGAGGGGCTCTGCCCCTCCCCTCATTTATAGCCAGAGGGAGGCCAACCGCCGGCCTCCATGACCTCGCGCAATGATGATCCTCTGGATGCAGCATCGACTCGTCAAGTCGAATAGATTTCAAGGTAGCGTGGGGAAGTGGAGACGCCCATGTCCCATCAATCGCCACACATCATCCAAGAACGCGGGCGGTTAGGGCCCGCGGCGCTCCATACTTGCCCTTTGGCTTCGCCTAGAAGCCAAGTCCGAGCGTGCCTTAGGCCCGGGAGCTACTGTCGGCGTTTTGGATACGGGGGTACCTAGACTTGCCTGCCTGTGGCCCACTGCATGGCTCCATCGACGGACTGGTGCGGCCCAGCTTCAGCGTCAACAACTCAATACCCTCGCGAGGGGCCAAGCCTCGCGAAGCAGGCAATGCCAAGACCTCCAAGGGGATCGGCCTCCTCAGGCTTGCTCCCGAGGAGCGGAGATTTCTATGCAAGATGCACCTCATGAGGCTCAGCTAATGTGAGCCATGACGGTCAAGGCCAGGCGGGTGCCAGCGGGCACAGAGTACCAGTTTCCTCTTTGGTGCAAAGGAGGCAAGCAGCAGGCGTGGAGCCCCGAGGAATCAACCAAAGGTTTCCATTCTGGTGCAACAAGAACAAGACCGCCAGGACGGCAGGACGAAGGTCATCACCAAGCCCACCGCAGCGTCACGACCAGGGGCTTTTGCAGGCGAAGACCACTTTAGTCAGGATAGGATGTACTTCTTGTCCCCCTTCAAATCAAGCCATTGTGGGATCCCTTCCCACCAACATTTGGGAAGAGAACCAAGGCCACTATAAATAGGACTTAGCCACCACCATAGAGGGGGGGCGAATCCATTCCTCCCTCATGATCCCACCAGCTCACTTGAGCTCAAGAACACCTCACCTCCTGAGGCAGTTCATCCACTATACTAGTTCATCCTCAGTACCTCGAGGCAATCCACCACAAAGCTGGACTAGGGTATTACACCGCAAGGTGGCCCGAACCAGGATAAACTGTTGTGTCTCTCTGTCCCTTTGAGCTCGACGCGCTAGGCTGCGAGGATCGCAAGTAGGTAGGCTAGGTAGGTTGAGATCTTCGCACGCACCCCAGAGTTTGAACCTCTCAAGGGTTTGCAGAACCTGAAATCCGACACTCACCAAGACCTAGGCCACATTGAGGAAGCCCATCATTGGAATATACAAGCCAAGTTATATAATGAAAAATTCCCACTAGTATATGAAATTGAAAATATAGGAGACTCTCTATCATGAAGATCATGGTGCTACTTTGAAGCACAAGTGTGGCAAAAGTATAGTAACATTGTCCCTTCTCTCTTTTTCTCTCATTTTTTCTTCTTCTTTTTTTGGTTTCTTTTTTCTCTTTTTTGGGCTTCTTTGGCCTCTCTTTTTTCTCTAAAGTCCGGAGGCTCATCCCAACTTGTGAGGGAATCAGCTTCCATCATCCTTTCCTCACATGGGACAATGCTCTAATAATGATGATCATCGCACTTTAATTTACTTACAACTCAAGAATTACAACTTAATGCTAAAACAAAAATATGACTATATATGAATGCCTCGTGCATATGAGAACAATATGATAAGACAATGATGGTGTGTGTCATAATAAATGGAACGGTGGAAGTTGCATGGCAATATATCTTGGAATGGATATGGAAATGCCATAATAGGTAGGTATGGTGGCTGTTTTGACGAAGGTATATGGTGGGTTTAATGCATCGGCGAAAGTTGCGCGGTACTAGAGAGGCTAGCAATGGTGGAAGGGTTAGAGTGTGTATAACTAATCCATGGACTCAACATTAGTCATAAAGAACTCGCATACTTATTGCAAAAGGCTATTAGACATTGAAACAAAGTACTAATACGCATGCTCCTAAGGGAAGGGTTGGTAGGAGTTAACCATCGCGCGATCCCGACCTCCACATAAAGGATGGCAATCAAAAAATAAATCATGCTCTGACTTCATCACTTAACGGTCCACCTTAAGTGCATGCTACATGAATCACAAACTTTAACACAAGTATTTCTACCAATACACAATTACTCACTAGCATGACTCTGATATCACCATCTTTATATCTCAAAACAAATGCAAGGAATCAAACTTCTCATATTATTCAATGCGCTTTGCATGAAAGTTTTTATTATATCCCTTTTGGATGCCCATCATATTAGGACTAAATTCATAACCTAAGAAAATTACCATGTTGTTTAAGATTCTCAAAATAATATAAGTGAAGCATGAGAGTTCATCAATTTCTATAAAATAAAGCCACCATTGTGCTCTAAAAAGATATAAGTGAAGCACTAGAGCAAAACTACCTAGCTCAAAAGATATAAGTGAAGCACACAGAGTATTCTAATAAATTCATGATTAATGTGTGTCCCTCTCAAAAGGTGTGTACATCAAAGGATGATTGTGGTGAACTACAAAGCAAAGACTCATATCATACAAGACGCTTCAAGCAAAATACATATCATGTGGTGAATAAAAATATAGCCTCAAGTAAATTTACCGATGGATTGAAGATGAAAGAGGAGATGCCATCCGGGGCATCCCCAAGCTTAGGATCTTGCTACTCCTTATTCCGTTGTCCATCAAATCTTTACCCAAAACTTGAAAACTTCACAACACGAAATTCAACACAAAACTCATAAGCTCCGTTAGTATAAGAAAAGCAAATCACCACTTTAGGTACTGTTGTGAACTCATTCTAAATTTAATATGGTGTTATATCTACTATATTTTAACTTCTCCATGATTCTTACACCCCGATACTACCCATAGATTCATCAAGATAAGCAAAGAACACAATAAAAACAGAATATGTGTAAAACAGAACAGTCTGTAGTAATCAGGAAACTTCGTATACTTCTGTAACTCCACAAATTCTTAAAAATTAGGACAATATAGGCAATTTGTATATCAATTTTGTGTAAAATTAAGATCAAAAGCATGCTTCTGTGAATTATTAAAATTCTGGCAACAAGCTCATAAGTTTCTGTTTTTCAGCAGGATCAAATCAACTATCACCATAGACCATCACAAAGGTCTTACTTGGCTCAAACACTAATTAAAACATAAAAACACATCTAACTAGAGGCTAGATTATATATTTATTGGAAAACAGGAGCAAAAAAGTAAAAACAAAAATAAAATTGGGTTGCCTCCCCACAAGCGCTTTTCTTTAAAGCATTTTAGCTAGGTGTTGATAATTTTAATGATGCTCACATGAAAGATAGCAATTCAAACACGAAGAGAGCATCATGTAGCATGTGAAAAACAAGTTTAAGTCTAACATATTTCCTATGCATAGGCATTTTGTAAGCAAACAAATTATCAATACAAGCAAAAACTAGCATATACAAGGAAGAAGAAAGAAACCATAGCAATCTCAACATAACGAGAGGTAATTTAGTGACATGAAAATTTATACAACCATATTTCCCTCTCTGGTAGTAATTACATGTGGGATCATATGCAAATTCAACAATATAGCTATCACATAACATATTTTCTACATGATCCACATGCATGCAAAGTTGACACTCTTCCAAAATAGTGGGATTATCATCAAATAAAGTCATGACCTCTCCAAACCCACTTTTATCAAAAAAATCATAATATTGAACACTCCAAGTATGTGGGATTATTTTTATCTAGAGTTGACACTCTTCCAAGCCTACTTTCAATATTATCGCAAACATATTCATCATGAGGCTTAAAGAAATTTTGAAGATCAAAATAAGAATCACCCCAATCATGATCATTGCAATAAGTAGTAGACATAGCAAAATTAGCATCCCCAAGCTTGGCGTTTTGCATATCATTAACACAACTGGCATTAATATAACTTATAATAACATCATTGCAATCATGCTTTTCATTGAAGGAACTATAAAGTGTGGGTGCAATAGCAATAATTTCATGTTTAACATAAGGAACTATAGCAAGTTCATCTCCATAAGCATATTTAATATTGGCATCATGGCCATAAGAATAGCAAGCATCACGTTCATCAAGGGGGAATATTTCAATCAAATCAATGGAATCATAATTATCTATAGATTCATACATATCATTATTTTCTTCCAAAGCAGCGGACATTCTCTCAATAAATTCTTTAATATAGGCATTAGAAGCATAGTTTTCATAGCAATATTTAAGTATGTCAAAATTTTCAGATTTGTAGAGAGTAATATCATACTTTTCAATCAAAGAAGCTTCATAAGCACCCTTAAAAGTGACAAATTCTTCAATTTGTTCGATATCATAGTAACTATAAACACCTTTGGCATAAGAAGATAGGCTTTCATTATCATTAAACTCACATGGGTAGGGAAGGTGTTTCTTAGTAAAATCATAAATTTCACATAGATTCCAAGCATAGCATAGGAGACAATTTATTTGATTCCATAAAAGTAACCCTTTTTGAAACAAATAGTGACGCACAAAATGAGCATGCTCATCTAATGGTTTTCCCTCAACTAAACTAGTTGGGGTTTCAACACGAGCATATATGGATCGAAGATGATTCAAGTAGAAAACTTTAAGTGGATCCATATCAATAGATTTTTAGCAAGCAAAGATGTAAGCAAATAGAAGGCACATCGCAACACAAGCAAAGATACCAAACAAGCAAAAGGGCATATAGAAAGACGAACGGAAAGAGGGCGAATAAAAAGGCAAATATTTTTGTATTTTTCTAAGACATTTTAGAAGTGGGGGAGAGGAAAACGAAAAGCAAATGGAAAATAATGTAATGCAAGAGATGAGAGTTTATGATAGGTACTTGGTAGGCTTGATGTAGAACCTCCCCAACAACGGCGCCAAAAATTCTTCCTCCTACTTCTTGAGCTTGTGTTGGGTTTTTCCTGAAGAAACGGTGATGCATCAAAGTAGAGATAAGTATTTCCCTCAGTTTGAGAACCAAGGTATCAATCCAGTAGGAGGTACAGGCAAGTCTCCAATCTATGCATCTGCACAAACAATCAAACACTTGCACCCAACGCGATAAAGGGGTTGTCAATCCCTTCACGGTCACTTGCAAGGATGAGATTTGATAGAGATGTATATAAAACAATACTAAAACGTAAAACAAAGTAAAAGTAAATAAAACTCAGCGAGGTATTTTTGGGTTTTTGGTTTATAGATCTGAAAATATATGATGGAAAATAGACCCGGGGGGCATAGGTTTCACTAGAGGCTTCTCTCTTGAAGAAAGCATATGGTGCGTAAACAAATTACTGTTGAGCAATTCATAGAAAAGCGCAAAGTTTTGACGATACCTAAGGCAATGATCATGAACATAGGCATCATGTCCATGATAAGTAGACCGACTCCTGCCTGCATCTACTACTATTACTCCACACATCGACCGCTATCCAGCAAGCATCTAGAGTATTAAGTTCATAAGAACGGAGTAACGCCTTAACTAAGATGACATGATGTAGAGGGACAAACTCAAGCAATATGATGTAAACCCCATATTTTTATCCTTGATGGCAACAATACAATATGTGCCTCGTTACCCCTACTATGTCACTGGGTGAGGACACCACAAGATTGAACCCAAAACTAAGCACCTCTCCCATTGCAAGAAAAACCAATCTAGTTGGCCAAATCAAATCGATAGTTCGAAGAGAAATACAAAGATATCTTAATCATGCATAAAAGAGTTCAGAGAAGACTCAAATAATATTCGTAGATAATCTGATCATAAATCCAAATTCATCAAATCTCAACAAACACACTACAAAAAAAGTATTACATCCAATAGAACTCCAAGAACATCGAGGAGAACATTGTATTGAAGATCAAAGAGAGAGAGAGAGAAGAAGCCCTCTAGCTACTATCTATGGACCCATAGTTCTGTGGTAAACTACTCACGCATCATCGGTAGGGTGGCAAGGTTGATGTAGAGGCCCTCTGTGATCAAATGCCCCTCCGGCAGATAGCCGGAAAAGACCCCAGGATGGGATCTCACGGGAACAGAGGCTTGCAGCAGCGGAAAAGTATTTTGGTGGATGCCTTTGATGGTTTGGGAATATTTGCGAATTCATAGTGCAAAGATTAGGGTTGGGGACTCCCATGGGGCCACAAGCCAGGGGCGCCCCCCTAGGGTGTGCCCTAACGGCTTGTGGGCTCCTCAGGACTCCTCCGGCCCCCTCTCTAAGCTACGTTGGTGACTTATGGTCCAAGAAAAATCATCGCAAAAGTTTTATTCTGTTTGATATTCCTTTCTGAAAAAGCCAAAAACAAGGGAAAACAGGAACAAGCACTGGGCACTAGGTTAATAGGTTAGTCCCAAAAATGATTAAAATAGTATATTAATGCATATAAAACATCCAAAACAGATAATATAATAGCATGGAACAATAAAAATTATGGATACGTTGGAGACATATCGGTTACCTTGCTATTTTTATATTTTTCATATTACAATAACCTATATCTGGTATCCACATTACACTTGTATCACCATCTCTTCGCCGAACTAGTTCACCTATACAATTTACCATTGTATTGGGTGTGTTGGGGACATAAGAGACTCTTTGTTATTTGGTTGCAGGGTTGTTTGAGAGAGATCATCTTCATCCTATGCCTCCCATAGATTGATAAAACTTAGGTCATCCACTTGAGAGAAAATTGCTACTGTCCTACAAAACTCTGCGCTTGGAGGCCCAAAACGAGTCTACAAGAAGAAGGTGGCGTAGTAGACATCAAGGTATGGCTGCGAGTGATTCTACTCCGGAATCATGACTGACGTCTTCGTCCATGTCAGTGGCATCATCAGAGCGGTAGTCGAGCGTGTCGGTCAGGTCCTCAACCGTGGCGACTAGGTGGGTGGTGGGCGGGATGAAAATTTCCCAATCGTCGGCTTTACATCCGATATTATCCTAGACGGAAGATGAGGCCGCCATGTTTTGGATTCAATCCAACACATCATTGATTTCTGAGATCTCCTCGGTATCCAAGACCTGGACATAGGTCGAGCTGATATGGAACAATTTTTCCTGGCCAGTTGACGTGGCTCCGACCTCCTGCTCACCCGGGGTTGTTCCGTCGGCAGCGGGAGCAGTTACTGCATCGCTTACTAGTGGAGTGATCGGTCTTGCCGGGTCCGAAGATAAGCTCGGTGCTGAAGAAGCGTCTAAGGGCTCGCTGTTTAAGCTGGACGTGCTAACCACTACATCTATCTCTATGGTCGACTTTGGGAGGAGAACGAATCCGAGGCCCCCATCATGGTCCGGCTCCGGAGCGATGGTGCAAGAGGGCGCATGCTAATCCGAGGTCCACCCTGCGAGGACCAGATCTCCTCGAGCATCCGCGGTGTACTCCAGGCTTCCGGACGTGATGAGGGGTATCTAGGATTACACATGGTTGGTTGCCATCTAAAGATTTACATGCCGAATATAGTTGAATATGCTTGAAGTACATGCCAAGTCTTCGGTCGCCGCACTATGAAGGCCTCCCGAGACTTGACTCCTTATTGGGCTGGTAGTCCGGCACATACATTACTCCGGACAGGCTAGGACCCCCTAATCCAAGACACTGTCACCTATACTTGTGGGTTATCGGGTAGTAATAGGCACCGTTCATCGAGAGGCAACTCGGCCAGCTATGTCTCGCACGGGGGCTCGATGCAACACATTGATCAATCGGCTTCAGTAAGCAGTAGTAGCGATCGATCGCTCAGGTTTAGTTAGCAGCGAAGGAATCGGTCGGGTTCAGTTAGTTGCGAACAAATCACTCGGGTTTAGTTAGCAGTGAAGAGATCGATCGGCTTCAGTATGCAGTGGGTGTTGATGTTAAAACTGTCGTTGTTCTGGATACGGGGGTACCCAGACTTGCCTGCCTACGGCCCACTGTGCGGCTCCATCAACGGCCTGGTACGACCCAGCTCCAGCATCAATAGCTCAAGACCCTCGCGAGGGGCCAAGCCTCGCAAGGCGGACGACGCCAAGACCCCCGAGGGGATCGACCTCCTCAGGCTGGCTCCCGGGGGCGGAGAGTTCTATGCAAGGTGCACCTCACGGGCTCAGCTAACGTGAGCCATGACGACCAAGGCCAGGCGGGCCCCAGACAAGCACCAACAGGCGTAGAGCGCCAGTTTCCTATTTGGTGCAAAGGAGGCAGGCGGCAGGCGCAGAGTCCTGAGGAATCCGTCAAAGGTTTCCATTCTGATGCAACAAGACCAAGACCGCCAGGAGGCAGGATGGAGGTCATCGCCGAGCCCACCGCAGCATCACGACCAGAAGCTTTTCGCAGGCGAAGACCACTTTAGTCAGGATAGGATGTACTACTTATCCCCCTTCAAATCTGGCCATTGTGGGATCCCTTCCCGCCAACATTTTGGAAAAGGAACAAGGCCACTATAAATAGGACTTAGCCACCAAAGAAGGGGAGAGGACGAATAGAGCAAAACCAAAGCCCCTCACCAGCTCTCTCGATCTTAAGAACACCTCACCTCCTGAGGCCAGTTCATCCACTATACTAGTTCATCCTCAGCCCTTCGAGGGAATCGACCAAAACGCTGGAGTAGGGTATTACACCGCAAGGTGGCCCGAACCAGGATAACTGATGTGTCTCTCTGTCCTTTTGTGCTCAACGCGCTAGGTTTAGGAAGATCATGAGTAGGCAGGCTAGGTAGGTTGAGATCTCCGCACGCACCCCAGAGTTCGAACCTATCAAGGGCTTGCGGAACCCGAAATCCAACATTTGGCGCGTCGGGTAGGCGTGCGTCGGATCCTCTCTTCCATCGATCGGTCCACCGCCACTCCGACACTTCCATGGCTGACGCATGTCAGGCATGCGCTGAGCGCTGGACTGCGCTTGCCGCTCGCGTCGCTCGGACAGCTCCAACGGGCGACGGATGTCCTCGTCGTCCCCCGTCACCGATAGCCAAAGCTGCCACGGTCCCTGCTGGCCACGAGCAGCAAGCTTCATTGCTGCACCCCTCGGTGCGTCGTGATGGGCGCACCTCCACTCTGTCGATGACCCCGGCTGCTTCATCCTCCCACGCGCGTCGCGGCCCGGCGAACGCGCAAGCTGCTTTGCTCATGGCACGGGAGCTCCTCCGCTACCGCCTAGTCGACGACCTCTACGAGGAGTGGCTCGAGCGCATCACCGAGCTCGTCAGCATTGTCGGAGACTCCACTGCACCGTCCCGCTCGCTGCCTCAGCTGCCGCCTGCCGCGGGCGACGTGGATCACGGGGCACCTCCACCACCTCCAGCCCAGGGCGCCATCATCAAACCAAGGCGGGTGGCACCGCGTGCGACCCACCGCGCCTGGCACCCGCGCGCGAAGAGGCGAGCTGTAAAGTGGTGCAGCGGCCCGAAGAAGATACTCGTGTGCTCCCAGCACCCCCACGCCAAGGCCGTGTGACGCCTGTGATGATGGTGGCACGCGGGCACCAAGACCAAGCTCCACCTCTCCGGCGGGCTCCCGTGACAACATCAGGGTGCCGCGCATTCACCCCGGAGCTTCGGAATGTTGTCTGGCCGGGCAAGTTCAAGCCTGACCTGCCCCCACGCTATGACGGCACCGCCGACCCTGTCGAGTTCCTGCAGCTCTACAAGCTGAGCATCGAGGCAGCCAGCGGCAACGAGAAGATCATGGCGAACTAGTTCCCCATGGCCCTCAAGGATGGTGCGCGCTCCTGGCTCATGAATCTCCTTGTGGGATCTGTCTCCTCCTGGGACAAGATGCGCGACCGCTTCATTGCCAACTTCCAGGGCACTCGTGACCGCCCGCCGGCCACGGGTGACCTGCGACGCATCAAGCAGCAGCCAGGGAGACCCTGCAGAAGTACATCCATCGCTTCAACAACATTCGCCTCAAGATCCACAAGGTGTCAGACGAGGCGATCATCTCAGCGTTCACTGATGGCGTCCGCGACGTCAAGATGAAGAAGGAGCTCACCAGTGAGGACCTCTGCACAACCCTAGAGATGTTCAACATGGCGAACAAGTGTGCGACGGATGAGGAGGGGTGCCTCTCCCTCCTCGAGTTCCCTGATGCTGAACCAGAAGACAAGAAGGCCAAGGCCAAAGACGTGAAGCGCAAGGGACCAGCTCTGCTTACAGCCGAGCCAAAAATGAAGCGCGGCTGCGACCACCCCGAGTCATCCAAGAGCAACCGACCGTTCTGCGTCTTTCATAACGTCCACAGCCACAACACCAACGACTGTGAGGAGCTCAGGGCCCTTCGTGACGGGCGCTTCCGTCAACGCCCCAAGCGCAACGATCGAGGCCATGGTCGCAGAGGTGGCCAAGGTGGAGGATGCTGGGAAGGTCGTGACCATCGCCAGGAGTGGCGCGACCAACCTCGGGAGGACCGCTGGCAGGGCCAGCCTCGCGAGGTGCCTGGAGGGACCAATCTCGCGAGGACCGGCCTCAGGGCAACACTGCCCTTCCTCCACTGCCTCCACCAACAAGAAGGAACGAAGATCATCATCAGGACGAGGGGGCTGGGGGCTTCCAGGAGCCTCGAGCCATCGCTTGCATCCTGGGCAGCTCACATGCCCCAGCCTCTCACCACATCTTCAAGCAGTTCGCGCGCGGGGTGAATGCAGGGCTTCCCAAGCCCGAGGCAACTCGCCCACTTAGGTGGTCCAAATACGCTTTCACCTTCAGCTCCTCTGATCAGCTCAAATGCGCGGCCACTGCTGGTGCGCTCCCAATGATCTGCTCGCCTGTCATCAGCAACGTGGTCGTCAACAAGACCCTCATTGATGGTGGATCTGGGCTCAATGTTCTCTCTGTCCAGACGTTCAACAAAATCCAAGTGTCGTATCACCAGCTTAAGCCTACCAAGCCGTTCTCAG
This sequence comes from Triticum aestivum, assembly GCF_018294505.1. NCBI lineage: Eukaryota > Viridiplantae > Streptophyta > Magnoliopsida > Poales > Poaceae > Triticum > Triticum aestivum. Next base: position 188,699,255 of record NC_057795.1, on the reverse strand, counting down.
GAGTGACCGACGGTTCCACGCATCCGATAGGGCAGATCTGTCTCCCTATCACCTTCGGCAACCGCGATAACTACCACACTGAGCTCATTGACCACGACGTCGCTGACACTCGTCTGCCGTATAACATGATCCTTGGGTACCCAGCACTGGCCAAGTTCATGGCAGCATTGCACCACGACTAAAACGTCCTCAAGATGCCAGGGAGCGGCGGCATCATCACAGTCGCCTTCAAGGAAAAGGACGTGGTGTGCTCCCTCAAGTGTGCCTACCGGGCTACAGTAGATGAGAACTCTGAAGACGAGGGCGGTGTCCTCCCTCCTGAGGTCGCCCCAAGACAAAGAAGCTACAGCTGGGTCAAGGATCTCACGATAAGGCATCACCCAATGATACGTCTCCAACGTATCTACTTTTCCAAACACTTTTGCCTTTCTTTTGGACTCTAACTTGCATGATTTGAATGAAACTAACCCGGACTGACGCTGTTTTCAGCAGAACTGCCATGATGTTGTTTTATGTGTAGAAAAGAAAAGTTCTCGGAATGTCCTGAAAATCCACGGAGGCACCTTTTGGAATTAATAAGAATTTCTGGGCGAAAGAAATACACCAGTGGGCCCAGGGCCTGTCCACGAGAAAGGGGGGCGCGCCCCCCTATCTTGTGGACCCCCTGGACCTCCACCGACCTCAACTCCAACTCCATATATTCATGTTCGGGGAGAAAAAACTCACAGAAAAAGTTTCATCGCGTTTTACGACACGGAGCCGCCGCCAAGCCCTAATCTCTCTCGGGAGGGCTGATCAAGAGTCCGTTCGGGGCTCCGGAGAGGGGGATTCGTCGATGTCGTCATCATCAACCATCCTCCATCACCAATTTCATGATGCTCACCGCCGTGCGTGAGTAATTCCATCGTAGGCTTGCTGGACGGTGATGAGTTGGATGAGATTTACCATGTAATCAAGTTAGTTTTGTGAGGGTTTGATCCCTAGTATCCACTATGTTCTAAGATTGATGTTGCTATGCTTAATGCTTGTCACTAGGGCCCGAGTGCCATGATTTCAGATCTGAACCTATTATGTTTTCATGAATATATGTGTGTTCTTGATCCTATCTTGCAAGTCTATAGTCACCTATTATGTGTTATGATCCGACAACCCCGAAGTGACAATAATCGGGATACTTCTCGGTGATGACCGTAGTTTGAGGAGTTCATGTATTCACTATGTGCTAATGCTTTGTTTCGGTTCTGTATTAAAAGGAGGCCTTAATATCCCTTAGTTTCTGCTAGGACCCCGCTGCCACGGGAGGGTAGGACAAAAGATGTCATGCAAGTTCTTTTCCATAAGCACGTATGACTATTTACGGAATACATGCCTACATTACATTGATGAATTGGAGCTAGTTCTGTGTCACCCTATGTTATAACTATTGCATGAGAAATCGCATCCGGCATAATTATCCATCACTGATCCATTGCCTACGAGCTTTTCATATATTGTTCTTCGCTTATTTACTTTTTCGTTGCTACTGTTACAACTACTACAAAAACCCAAAAACATTTATCTTTACCTTTGCCATCATTACCATTATTATCATACTACTTTTGCTACTAAATACTTTGCTGCAGATACTAAGTTATCCAGGTGTGGTTGAATTGACAACTCAACTGCTAATACTCACGAATATTCTTTGGCTCCCCTTGTGTCGAATCAATAAATTTGGGTTGAATACTTTACCCTCGAAAGTTGTTGCGATCCCCTACACTTGTGGGTTATCAAGACTAATTTCTGGCGCCGTTGCCATGGAGCATAACTCTATTCTCTGAGTCACTTGGGATTTATATCTGTTGATCACTATGAAGAACTTGAAAGACGACTGAACTACTATTTTGCCCTCAACTACGAGGGGAGGTAAGGAACTGCCATCTAGCTCTACACTAGATTCTCCTTCTGTTATTTGTAAGCTTGCGACACCTAAACCTGCTACTGCTATGAATTCTGATATGTCGCATGTTATTGATGATGCCACTTCTGCTATGCATGATGAAACTACTTCTGTGCGTGATACTACTTTGCCATTAGGTGAATTTCTTGATGAACAACTTGCTAGAGTTAGGGGGAATGAAATTACTGAAGAACCTATTATTGATGATAGTGATGATGAAGGTTCTCCCAATGATTATGTATTGCCTGTTGTTCCTAAGGGTTATGTTATGAATGAAGAAGCTGCTAGGGAAATCTTTGCTTGCAATGATAGATATGATCTTAAGAAATTATTATCTAAATGGAAGCAGCAGTCTCTTAATGCTAGAATGAAACCTGACCCTGCTTTTGCTACTTCACCTATCTGTGTTACTAATAAGGATTATGAATTCTCTGTTGATCCTGAGATTATTACTTTAGTTGAATCTGATCCTTTTTATGGCCTTGAATCTGAAAGTGTTGTGGCACATCTTACCAAGTTGAATGATATAGCCACCCTATTTACTAATGATGAGAAGTCTCGCTATTTTTATATCCTTAAGATATTTCCGTTCTCATTAAAGGGTGATGCTAAGACTTGGTATAATTCTCTTGCTCCTGGTTGTGTGCGTAGTCCCCAGGATATGATTTATTACTTCTCTGCTAAATATTTCCCTGCTCATAAGAAACAAGCTGCCTTGCGGGAAATATATAATTTTGTGAAAATCAAAGAAGAGAGTCTCCCACAAGCTTGAGGGAGGCTTCTCCGGTTACTTAATGCTTTGCCTGATCATCCTCTTAAGAAAAATGAAATACTTGATATCTTTTATGATGGACTAACCGATGCTTCCAAGGACTACTTGGATAGTTGTGCTGGTTGTGTTTTCAGGGAAAGAACAGTCGACGAAGCTGAAATATTATTAAATAGTATGTTGACCAATGAAAATAATTAGACTCTTCCTGAGCCAATTCCTGAAGTAATTCCTGAACCAATTGAGCCAACTCTTGAGCCTATTCCTAAACCCACTCCGAAGAAGAGAGGTGTTTTATTTCTCAGTCCTGAAGATATGCAAGAGGCAAAGAAATCAATGAAAGAAAAAGGTATTAAAGCTGAAGATGTTAAGAATTTACCTCCTATTGAAGAAATACATGGTCTTAATCTACCGCCTGTTGAAGAACCATATTGTCTTGATAACCCGACACAGGTAGTAAAGGTAAATTCTCTCTATAGATATGATAAAGTTGAAATCCCCTCTACTAAATTTCATAGCCCATGCTTAGATGAATTTGATGACTTTATGGCTAGACAAGAAAGTTTTAATGCTTATGTTGGTAGAGAGTTAAAGAATAATGCTTTCAAGATAGGACGCGTAAGCGATAATCTAGCTAGAGTTAAAGATGAACTCAAACTCGTTAGCAAATATGCTTCTATGGTTGCTACTCAAGCTGAGCAAGTACTTAAAGCTCAGAATGATTTGCTTGATGAATTAAATAATAAAAATGACTTTGCTGTTGGAGTGGCTACTAGAACTGGTAGAATGACTCAGGAACCTTTGTATCCTGAAGGCTACCCTAAGAGAATCGAGCAAGATTCTCAGAGAAATAATTTAGAGGCACCTAGTTCTTCTAAAAAGAAGAAGAAGAAAAACGATAGGACTTTGCATGCTTCTAGTGAACCTACTGTAGACACACCTGAGAATCCCAATGATATTTCTATCTTTAATGCTGAAACTCAATCAGGTGATGAACATGAACCTAGTGATAATGTTAATGATAATGTTCATGTTGATGCTCAACCTAGCAAAAACAATGATGTAGAGATTGAACCTGCTGTTGATCTTGATAACCCACAATCAAAGAATCAACGTTATGATAAGAGAGATTTTGTTGCTAGGAAGCACGGTAAAGAAAGAGAACCATGGGTTCAGAAACCCATGCCCTTTCCTCCTAAACCATCCAAGTCGAAGGATGATGAGGATTTTGAGCGCTTTGCTGAAATGATTAGACCTATTTTCTTACGTATGCGCTTAACTGCTATGCTGAAAGTGAATCCTTAAGCTAAGTATATGAAGGATATCATTACAAATAAAAGAAAGATACCGGAAGCTTGAATTTCCACCATGCTTACTAATTACACTTTTAAGGGTGGAATACCAAAGAAACTTGGAGATCCGGGTGTACCAACTATACCTTGCTCCATTAAAAGAAATTATGTTAGAACTGCTTTATGTGATCTTGGAGCCGATGTTAGTGTTATGCCTCTCTCTTTATATCATATACTTGAATTGAATAAGTTGACACCTACTGAAATATCTTTGCAAATGGCTGATAAATCAACTGCTATATCTGTCAGTATTTGTGAGGATGTGCCTGTTGTGGTTGCAAATGTCACTATCTTAACGGACTTTGTTATTCTTGATATTCCCAAGGACGATAGTATGTATATTATCCTTGGTAGACCTTTTCTTAATAATGCAGGCGCTGTTATTGATCGCAACAAAGGCAATGTCACTTTTCATGTTAATGGTAATGAGCATACGGTACACTTTCCGAGGAAACAATCTCAAGTTCATAGCATCAATTCTATTGGAAAAGTTCCAACTATCATTATTGGAGGTTTTGAATTTCCTCTCCCTACTGTTAAGAAAAAGTATGATATCCTTATTGTTGGGGATTTCCATATCCCCGTTGAGGTAACTTAGTGTTATTCGAAATTTCTCCGGTTCCGTGTTATTCGGAATGAGTTTGTTAACAAGACTTGATCAACCTTGTTAGTGGATTCATTTTGACGATCACGAGATGGATGAAACTATAAGGCACAACCTTCTGTACCTTCTTTTTACTTTCTGTTATTTAGAATAAATAAAGCAAAAATAGTATTATCTGTCTATTTTCTAAATTATCCGTGCAATAAAAAATAGTCCAAAAATAAAAGTGCTCCAAATGCCCTGCAAATTTAGTATGATTTTTTCTGGAAAATTTGAGGATTTTAGGCACTGAAATCACTGCAGGAGGGGCAAGCACCAGGCCACGGGAGTGGAGGGCGCCCCCCCCCCTATAGGGCGCGCCCCCTATCTCGTGGGCCCCTGGTGGCCCCCTCCACTTATGCCAGCATCCACACACTTCATCTTCTACCCGAAAAAATCCCCATCCAGCTCAAGCACGACTTCTAGCTCGTTTTGCTGTGATTTTCGATCTCTTAGCTCAAAGCTCCATTCAAAAAACTGCTTTGGGAGATTGTTGCTTGGTATGTAACTCCTCCATTGGTCCAATTAGTTTTTGTTCTAGTGCTTTATTCATTGCAAAATTTTGCTGCATAGGTGACCTTGTTCTTGAGCTTGCATGTTAAATTTTTCAGGTCCCAAGCAATTCCAATGCATGATATAGGTTCTAGGCACTTGTAGGAGTAGTTGCTATCAATCTTGTTTAGTTTTATTCACTTTTATTTTGAAGTTACTCAAATTTCAGAAATTTTCAGAAAAAGAATTATGTGAAAAAAAGAATTATGCTTAGAAGAATGTACCAAGGTGGTTCCTCGGCAAAGAAAGGGCCAAGGATTGCTATACGTGAGGGACGCAAATGTACGGGCTTGTGAGTGGCCATCCGATGATTTTATGGTCGAAGCAGGCTTCAAGGAGGAATTTGACGCGTATGTGCGTAATGCCGAGCTGGAGGACTTCTTACAAGATAAGTGTCCTTAGTACTGACTGATTCCATTGTGCGGAGGTTCCAATATAACTGTACGCGTAATTCTCCTAGTGTCATGTTTGATATTTATGATACATCTTATACCATGGATTTAGAGGATTTCACAACTGATTGCAAACTCCCGCAGTGGGGTAATATTAATGATCCTCGCAAATCTAAATTTAGAGATTTTCTTGCTAGTATTACTGTGGGAGAATCTAGGGACATAGCACAAGCTACCATAGGGAGCATTCATTTTCCTGCTATACATTATTTTGCTCTCTTTATTGGTAGATGCATTGACGGTAAAGATGAAGCTTGTCACATGTGTGTTCCTGATCTGTGTGTCCTCAAGAGTGCTGTTTCAGGTTATAAAGGTTATAACTTGGGGGCAATAGTTGCACGTAGGTTGCAGAATAATAGTAGAAAGGGAGATTTATTTGGAGGAATTTATGCAACCCGTGTGGCTAATTATCTTAATATAGCCCCATGAGAGGGGGATATGATTTTACCTCCTATTTATTTGGATAAAGAAGCTATGTTCAATCATCAATTTCTTGAGAGGAATGAACAATTCCTCCATTATCGACTAATCTATGACAGACGCAACGTCGTCCCTGTTACTCTTCCTGCTCCCTACCTTTTTGATTATCAGGCAAAAGGAAGATATGTTGTCACCAGGTAGGAAGCAGCTGAATACGAGAGGGGAGTGGAGGCGGCTCGCCAACACGCTGTAGCTCAAGAGGCGGTTGCCGCTGCATCTCAGTACAACCCCGGTTTTACTTATGGATATCAACCAGGCAATCCTTGGTACTAGACCAACTTAGGCCAAAAGCCTAAGCTTGGGGGAGTACGTATTTCTCACCGACTTTACATTCATGTTCACACACTAGTCGTCGGTGCTCATACTCTTTCATTGTATTATCCATGCTAGTTTAAATTTCTTTTTCTAGTTTTCTTCTTGTGTGTTTGTTAAACCTTAAGAAAAACCAAAAAAATTAGTTAGTTTAATTCCTATGCTTGTAGTAGAATTTAAATGAAAACCCAAAAAGATTTCTAGTTCTTCTTCTTACTTGTTGGGAGCTTTCCCTTGTAAATAGTTTTCTTTTCTTTTCTTTCCTTTGGGGGTCGAGAAGACCATATTGAAAATGTTTAGTGGCTCTCATATGCATGATTGTTTATTTAACTTAGAGCCCATATTACTTGTCTTCTCTCTTGAGTTGAATGCTTGCAGATTCTAGCTTAGTCCAATGCACGTGCACTCTTATTATTATACACATCGTTCGGTCGTGCAAGTGAAAGGCAATAATGACGACATATGATGGACTTATTGGGATGAGAAAAGCTGGTATGAACTCGACCTCTCTTGTTTTTGTGAATATGATGAGTTCATCGTTTCTGAGTCAGCCTATTATGAGGTAAACATATTTGCAATGAAATTTAGAGATTATAGTTGCTTGTGCCATGCTTGATTAGCTATGAGTTATAATGGTTTACCTTGCGTGCCAACATGCTATTAGAATGATTATGATGTGGTATGATGGGATGGTATCCTCCTTTGAATGAATTGAGTGACTCGACTTGGCACATGTTCACGCATGTAGTTGAATCAAATCAACATAGCCTTCACGATATTTATGTTCATGGTGGTTTATATCCTACTCATGCTTGTATTCAGTGTAAATTAATTTTAGTGCATGTTTACGACTGTTGTCACTCTCTCAGTTGCTCGCTTCCCAGTCTTTTGCTAGCCTTCACCTGTACTAAGCAGGAATACTGCTTGTGCATCCAAACTCCTTAAACCCCAAAGTTGTTCCATATGAGTCCACCATACCTACCTATATGCGGTATTTACCCGTCGTTCCAAGTAAATTTGTATGTGCCAAACTCTAAACCTTCAAATGAAATTCTATTTTGTATGCTCGAGCAGCTCATGTTACAACTAGGGCTGCCTATATCTTCCATGCTAGGTGGGTTATTCTCAAGAGGAGTGGACTCCGCTCCTCATTCATGAGAAAGGGCTGGTAACCGGGATGCCTAGTCCCATGATCCAAAAAGATCAAAGCAAATCAAAATAATTAAACAAAACTCCCCCAGGGTTGTTGTTAGTTGGAGGCACTCATTGTTTTGAGCAAGCCATGGATTGATGCTTGTTGGTGGTTGGGGCAGAATAAACCTTTACCATTCTGTTTGGGAACTGCCTGTAATGCATGTAGTATGGAAGATACATCCATCTCATAGTTGTTGCGTTGACAGTGAAAGTATGCCACTCAAAATGGTATTCAATCTCTATTTTAAAATCGAGCTCTGGCACCTCTACAAATCCCTGCTTCCCTCTGCGAAGGGCCTATCTATTTACTTTTATATTGAGTCATCACCCTTCTTATTAAAAAGCACCCGCTGGAGAGCACACTGTCATTTGCATTCATTACTATTGGTTTATATTGGGTATGACTTGACTGGATCTCTTTTACCATGAATTACTATGTTTAGTCAGTCCTTGATCTTTAAAGGTGCTCTGCATTTATGTTTTGCGGTCTCAGAAAGGGCTAGCGAGATACCATTTTGTTATATCATGTTATGATTATTTTGAGAAAGTGTTGTCATCCGAGTTTTATTATTATGGCTCGCTAGCCGATTATGCTATTGATATGAGTAATTGTGAGACCTAGGTGTCATTGTGAGTATGGTTAGTTCATAGTATTTGTTGAAACTTGAATGCTGGCTTTTCATGTTTACAACAACAAGAGCAAACAGAGTTTGTAAAAGTTTTTCTTTATCACTTCCAATTTATCAACTGAATTTCTTGAGGACAAGCAAAGGTTTAAGCTTGGGGGAGTTGATACGTCTCCAACTTATTTACTTTTCCAAACACTTTTGCCCTTGTCTTGGACTCTAACTTGCATGATTTGAATGAAACTAACCCGGACTGACGCTGTTTTCAGCAGAACTGCCATGATGTTGTTTTATGTCTAGAAAAGAAAAGTTCTCGGAATGTCCTGAAAATCCACGGAGGCACTTTTTGGACTTAATAAGAATTTCTGGGCAAAAGAAATACACCAGGGGGCCGAGGGCCTGTCCACGAGACACGGGGGGCAACCCCCCTAGGGCGCACCCCCCTATCTCGTGGACCCCTGGACCTCCACCGACCTCAACTCCAACTCCATATATTCACGTTTGGGGAGAAAAAAAGCAGACAAAAAGTTTCATCGCGTTTTACGACACCGAGCCGCCGCCAAGCCCTAATCTCTCTCGGGAGGGCCGATCTAGAGTCCGGTCGGGGCTCCGGAGAGGCGGATTCGTCGCCGTCGTCATCATCAACCATCCTCCATCACCAATTTCATGATGCTCACCGCCGTGCGTGAGTAATTCCATCGTAGGCTTGCTGGACGGTGATGGGTTGGATGAGATTTACCATGTAATCAAGTTAGTTTTGTTAGGGTTTGATCCCTAGTATCCACTATGTTCTGAGATTGATGTTGCTATGACTTTGCTATGCTTAATGCTTGTCACTAGGGCCCGAGTGCCATGATTTAAGATCTGAACCTATTATGTTTTCATGAATATATGTGTGTTCTTGATCCTATCTTGCAAGTCTATAGTCACCTATTATGTGTTATGATCCGACAAGCCCGAAGTGACAATAATCGGGATACTTCTCGGTGATGACCGTAGTTTGAGGAGTTCATGTATTCACTATGTGCTAATGCTTTATTCTGGTTCTCTATTAAAAGGAGGTCTTAATATCCCTTAGTTTCCGCTAGGACCCCGCTACCACGGGAGGGTAGGACAAAAGATGTCATGCAAGTTCTTTTCCATAAGCACGTATGACTATTTACGAAATACATGCCTACATTACATTGATGAATTGGAGCTAGTTCTGTGTCACCCTATGTTATAACTATTGCATGAGGAATCGCATCCGGCATAATTATCCATCACTGATCCATTGCCTACGAGCTTTTCATATATTGTTCTTCGCTTATTTACTTTCCCGTTGCTACTGTTACAACTACTACAAAAACCCAAAAACATTTATCTTTACCTTTGCCATCGTTACCATTATTATCATACTACTTTTGCTACTAAATACTTTGCTGCAGATACTAAGTTATCCAGGTGTGGTTGAATTGACAACTCAACTGCTAATACTCAAGAATATTCTTTGGCTCCCCTTGTGTCAAATCAATAAATTTGGGTTGAATACTTTACCCTCGAAAGCTGTTGCGATCCCCTACACTTGTGGGTTATCACCCGACAGCACTGCAATGAGTCTCGCGTCCCTGGATGGGGCGCCTTCACCTATTGCATAGGAAGGCACGCCCGGCGCCCCTCTCAGGCTGGGCTCAGGGGCTCTACTCTGGAGGGCCTTAGACCTAGCCAACATCGCAAGGGAGGTGCTCGGTCTCCATGTGGAGGCGTGCTTCAGCGCACGCTTCCCACGAGAAGGAGCAGGGCGTAAGGCGCCAGGTGCTCAGGAGTTCATCAGCAAGGCATTCGAGGAGATTCAAGAGGCAAAGGTTCTGCAGGGCGATCGCCGCCCACCGCGGGGCACGGCTCATTGCCCTGGAGAGGGTAAGGAGTTCTGAGTCTGCATCGACATCCCAGGGATCAACAAGGCCGCATCTCAGCAGCTCTTCTGGTCGTTCCGTGTCGGCCGATGCAAGGGCCCACCTCACAGCTACTTCGCATGCCCTTCGACTTGCTGGCACGGCTATGGTGTTCTAGCATGCACTGCATGCGGGATGTCCTGGCGGGTCGGGAGGCTAGGCACCAGGCGATCCTAGCGGAGATGGAGATGCATCTTCAGGAGTCCCCAGGCCCCCGGAGCCTCCCGAGGCTCAGGGCCAAGGCGGCTCGTGAGGGACGCCTCCGGCAACGCGCATCTTCTGCTAACCAGACATCTCTTCAGCAACGGTGCCAGGTGACATCTTTTTGGTTCATTTAGTTTGGGGGCGCCCCTTGGGCTGCATTATCTCTTTTGCATCTGTCAGAACTAGTTTACCTTCCCTCATGAGCTACATTGAGATTATCAACTGCCTAACCGGTGCTTCATCGCCAAGAATGTCTCACGCCCTTACGAGCCCACCCATGACCGCCTCATGATTAAGGACTGGCACGGTGTCTGTGCTCGGGTCCGTCCCTGCAGCATTGCTAAACCCAAGAGGCTGAGTTCTGGCTCACGGGCCAACCCCCCGTGTACATCACCTCCCATGGCCCTTGGTGCCTTGTTCTCGCATGAGCTAATCACGGGCAGATGAGTGAGGGTGCGCGACCTGGTGCCTCATCACCATGGGAGCCGCGCCGGTTGTTTTTCTTCAGGATCTGTGCATGAGAAGATTGGGCACAGCGTCTGTGCTCGGGTCCATCCCTGCAGCATTGATAAACTCAATGGTTGAGCTCTGTCTGGCGGGTCGGCCCCGTTCACGTCACCTCCTAGGATCATTGGTGTCTGGCCTTCTCATGCAATAACCTTAGGAGACTCACTCCGCGTAGGTTGCCTAACCATCTTGCAGGACTAACACAAGAGTTCCCGATCAAATTCAGGCGCAACCCGCCTTCAGGTAGGGCCTCGTGAGTCCCGTGCTGGCTCACGAATGCCCATACATACCTCCTCCAGCCCTGACATGCAAGCCATGTGTCAGGGCAGGGCTGTACACGCTGATGAAGCCATGTACCTAGGGTAGGGTCATGGACCTGTCCAAGATACCCTCCCGAAGGACATCTCTAGAGGAAACCACCTTTCAGTCGACCTGGAAGGGTTCCACTCGACGGACTCGAAGACACTCAACCATGAAGCCAACCACTCGACCGCCAGAAGATCTAAAGTCACTCTGCACGCAATGGTCTGTCATTAAGTAGCTTTTATGGTCATCATAGCACTTTATTTGTGGCGTTACCAGTAACGCCCGACCTTAATGTACCTTAAACCCTGCATAACTGAGGGCCGGAGGGGTCTGGCGGACTCTATATAAAGCCACCCCCCTCCTCAGTGTAAAGGGTTCGCACCCCTGTAACTCATACGCATATAATACAGTCGACCGCCTCCGGGCTCCGAGCTGTAGGGCTATTACTTCCTCCGAGAAGGGCCTGAGCTCGTAAACATCTTGCGTGTACAACTACTCCTTAGCTAGGATCTTGCCTCTCCATTCCTACCCCCTTATTCTACTGTCAGACTTAGAACCACGACAGTTGGCGCCCATCGTGGGGCAGGTGTCTTAGCGACTTATTGGAGAAGTTGCGATTTTTCCGATCTCCTTCATCATGGTTTCAGGCGGAGTTTTGGTTGAGGGCCGCGAGATCCGTCTCGGCGCGCTCCCGTTCATCGCCGACGACTCCGCTTGGCTTCAGGAGGCTCCGCTCGACGTCGACGCGCTCCCTGTCCGTGGGGCAACGCACTTTTGCGCGTGTGTCTGCGGCGTCCTCCTACGGCAACCGTCGACCCAGTATCGGTCGACCCCTGTGTCGTCCTCCTCCCCTGTTTCTCGCCGGCGCAAGCGCTCCGGTCGGTCGAGGCTTCAGCGGTGGGTGAGGCACGCGGTGGCCCGTCAGTCGGCCACCCCCCAAGTCACGGCGATTGAGCCCGACGAATCTCTCTACGGCTTGTTTGACCTGTCGACTGGCTCCGCAGAGACTGCATCCGAGTGCGACAGCAATGATCCAGCGGCGGAGGTTCTGATAGTCAATGGACCACGCAGTCCTCCCGGCTTTCCCCGCGCCGACGGAGGCGACGGCGGAGGCGATCCGGCGCAGGCCCATGAAGAGTATCAACCTGAGCCCCTCACTTTGCTGCAGAGGGAAGAACTTCGCCGCCGGAACATGGATGCGCTACACACTCCTATCGTTGGAGAAACCCCCGAGGCTCGTGCCTTAGAGGACGCGTGCTTGGCTAACTTGGCTGAGCGCACTCGACTGGAGAACCTCCAGCGAGCACTCGACGAGCGTGCGCGACAACGGGTTCCAGAATCCAGTCGACGCCAACTTTTTCCACCACCGACTCAGGTATATCGAACTCCGATTCAGAATTTAGCAGCTGCAGCCCGTATAGTAGAGTCGATTCAGCCTTCCCAGTCGGAGACTGGCAGAGGCTTGTTGCAGATCAGAGCATTACTTCGGGCTGCAGGAGATCAAAATTCAGCTGTATCACAGTCGCGGAATAGGATTCACAGCAAATCCGTCGCTGCGAATACAGTCCAGTCGGCCCATAGCCCAAGATCGCCCCCGAGGCGTGAGGGACATGAGGACCGGCATGATCAGTACAGAACGAGAGCAGTATGATCAACGACTCGATCGCGATGGTCGATGTCGAGTGCCCACCCCTCCCCCAAGGGGTGGATCGTACGCGCCTCGACAGCAGGATGACAGACGTCGGCACAGTGGAAGGATTCCAGTCGACCCCAGGGAACCAGGTTTTGATGTGAGATCCATTATCGTTCAAGGTTTGGTTGACAGGAACAGAGCTCACCGAGAAGGTCATGACAGAGATGTGCCTACCAGCAGCAGAGTACACATTTCAGGGCCAGAGTGCTTCAGCAGAGCCATCAGGGCCGCGGTGATTCCGCCCAACTTCAGGTTGGCGACTGGAGTTAGTAAGTTCACCGGTGAGTCCAAGCCTGATACTTGGCTTGAAGACTACCGAGTGGCTGTTCATATTGGCGGCGGAAACAATGAGGTGGCCATGAAACACCTGCCTCTTATGTTGGAGGGCTCGGCCAGAGCATGGTTGAATCAGTTAGCACCCAACAGCATTTACACTTGGGAAGATCTTGCCCGAGTGTTTGTCAGAACATTTGAAGGAACTTGCAAGCGACCAGCAGGGTTGACAGAGCTGCAATCTTGTGTGTAGAAGTCGAATGAAACTCTGAGGGATTACATCCAGAGATGGATCATGTTGCATCACACGGTAGAGAATGCATCTGATCACCAGGCAGTTTGTGCCTTCAAGGAAGGCGTTAAGTACAGAGAGCTAAACCTAAAATTCGGTTGAACCGGAGACATGTCTCTGAGTCGAATGATGGAGATTGCCACCAACTATGCCAATGGTGAAGAAGAGGATCGGCTCCGGAGTGGCAAGCACAAGTCAATCACCCACGAAACCGGGGGAGGGAACTCCAGTCGGAAGTAGAAGCAGAAAGCCGAGCCAGCTGCTCCTGGAGAAGCCTTGGTCGTGACTCAAGGAAAGTTTAAAGGGAAGCCCAAAGGGTCTTGGAACCCTAAGAAGGTGAAGGACAAGGAAGGGAATGACGTGATGGATTGTCCATGCCACATCCACACGAAGAAAGATGAGGAGGGTAAATTCATTTATCCAAAACATACCACTCGATAGTGTCGGCTCTTGATCCAGCAATTCCAGGGGAAACAGCCCAAAGATAAGGAAAAGGAGTCAGACAAAGTTGAAGACAACGAAGATAGTGATGATGGATATCCCCAGGTCAATTCCACTCTGATGATTTTTGCTGATGTTGAAAGCAAAAGTCGATTGAAAGTTATCAACCGAGAGGTGAATATGGTTGCTCCGGTGACACCTAGTTATCTGAAATGGTCTCAGACTGCCATCACATTCGACCAGTCTGATCCTCCGACGCACATAGCCACCCCTGGGAGGCAAGCTTTGGTGGTCGACCCAGTCGTCGAAGGCACTCGACTGACTAAAGTTTTGATGGACGGTGACAGTGGCCTGAATATATTATATGCGGAGACGTTGAAAGGGATGTGCATTCCGATGTCCAGACTCAGTACCAGCAACATGAGTTTCCATGGAGTCATTCCTGGAAAGAAGGCTGAGTCACTCGGCAAAATTGCTCTTGATGTGGTTTTCGGTGATTCCAAGAATTACCGCAAAGAAAAGTTGACGTTCGAAGTTGTGGATTTCCAAAGTGCTTATCACGCTATTTTGGGCAGGCCAGCTTATGCACGTTTCATGGCTCGACCATGTTATGTGTACCTCAAATTGAAGATGCCTGATCCCAAAGGTGTGATCACTATTACTGGCAATCGGAAGAAGGCGGAAGAGTGCTTTCAGAAAGGCTCAAAGATCGTCGATGCTCAGATGGCAGTGGTAGAGCTGCAGGAATACCAGAAAACTGCAGATCCGAGTTATTTGTTGCGAGCCAAGAAGCCCGCTACGAAATCAGTGTTTCAGTCGTCCGGTGAGTCAAAGCCGATTCACATTCACCCGACCGACCCCAGTGCTGCTCTGACTCATATCTCTGCAACACTCGACTCCAAATAGGAAGAAGCGCTCATCCAGTTCCTCAGTGAGAACTGGGACATCTTCGCATTGAAGCCTTCTGACATGCTGGGTGTTCCTAGGGGGCTGGCTGAGCATCGTCTACGAGTCGACTCAAAAGTGAAACATGTCAAGGAACATCTTCGACAATCCGCCGTCCAGAAGAGAAAGCAAATTGGCGAGGAGGTGGCTCGGCTCTTAGTAGCAGAGTTTATCTGAGAGATTTACCACTCCGAGTGGCTCGCCAATGTCGTCATGGTCCCCAAGAAGGACAAGTCACTTCGCATGTGCATTGACTTCAAACATATCAATCGGGCCTGCCCGAAAGATCATTTTGCTCTCCCCCGCATCGACCAAATAGTCGACTCGACTGCGGGATGTGAGCGCCTGTCTTTTTTAGACGCCTATTCCGGTTACCATCAGATCCGTCTGTATGGACCCGACGAGATCAAAATAGCTTTCATCACACCATTAGGATGCTTCTATTATGTTACCATGCCATTCGGCCTCAAGAATGTCGGAGCCACGTTCATGAGGATGATTCAGAAGTGTCTTATCACTCAAATCAGTCAGAATGTGGAAGCTTACATGGATGATATTGTGGTCAAGTCACGGAAAGGTTCCGACCTGCTGATTGACCTTGCTGAAACATTTGCCAACCTCAGGAGGTATGATATCAAGCTTAATCCATCAAAGTGCACATTCGGAGTTCCTGGTGGAAAGTTACTCGGTTTTCTCGTTTCCAAACGAGGAATCGACGCCAACCCAGAAAAAGTTGGTACTATACTCCGAATGAAACGCCCTGTGCGTGTGCACGATGTCCAGAAGCTTACTGGATGCTTGGCCGCTTTAAGTTGATTCATCTCTCGTCTAGGTGAAAAGGCATTGCCTCTTTACCGACTGATGAAGAAATCAGACAAGTTCGAGTGGACTCCCGAAGCTGATGCAGCGTTTGCAGAGCTAAAAGCTCTGCTCTCCACCCAGCCGGTGCTTGCTGCCCCAATCAGTAAGGAGCCTTTACTGCTTTACATTGCAGCCACAGGACAAGTCGTCAGTACAGTACTTACGTTCGAGCGGGAAGAAGAAGGAAAAGCCTTTAAAGTTCAGCGCCCAGTATATTATCTTTCTGAAGTTTTGACCCCATCAAAGCAAAGATATCCTCATTATTAGAAGCTTGTATATGGGATTTATATGACCACGAAGAAGGTTGCTCATTACTTCTCTGACCATTCCATTACAGTCGTCAGCGACGCCCCATTGTCAGAGATTCTGCACAACAAAGATGCAACTGGTCGAGTGGCAAAATGGGCGATTGAACTACTTCCCCTTGATATCAAGTTTGAGGCAAAGAAAGCCATCAAGTCCCAAGCAATAGCAGATTTCATCGCCGTGTGGATGGAACAGCAACTGCCGACTCAAGTTCATTCGGAGCACTGGACCATGTGCTTTGATGGTTCTAAGATGTTGAATGGTTCCGGTGCTGGGGTAGTGTTGGTTTCCCCCCGAGGAGACAAGCTCAGATATGTGCTCCAGATCCACTTTGATTCCTCTAATAATGTAGCAGAGTACGAAGCACTTTTGTATTGGTTGGTATGGCCATTTCACTCGGCGTCCGTCGCCTCATGGTCTATGGCGACTCAGATTTGGTGGTTAATCAAGTGATGAAGGAGTGGGACGTCAGAAGTCCGGCCATGACCAGTTGTTGCAATGCAGTGAGAAAGCTAGAGAAGAAATTCGAGGGGTTAGAGCTCCATCATATACCCCGACTAAAAAATCAAGCAGCTGATGATTTGGCAAAAATAGGTTCCAAGAGAGAAGCCATTCCCAGTGATGTGTTTTTGGAGCACATCCACACACCATCAGTTCAAGAGGATCCTTTCACCGAAGAAGCCCCACAGCAAAAGAGTGCCACAGACCCGACTAAAGTTGAGGTTCCAGCTGTGGTCGACTTGATCATGGAAGTTTTGGTCATCACTCCCGACTGGACAGTGCCGTACATCGCGTATATCCTAAGGAAAGAGCTCCCAGAGAACGACGAAGAGGCTTGACAGATCGTTTGTCGATCCAAGGCCTTTACTGTGATAAAAGGACAGTTGTACAGAGAAAGCGCGACTGGAGTCAGCCAGAAATGTATAACACCAGAAGAAGGTCAGATAATTCTCGACGATATCCACTCGGGGACCTGTGGTCATCATGCTTCCTCTTGGACCATTGTGGCTAAAGCATACCGAGCGGGGTTTTACTGGCCAAGAGCAAATGAGATGGCAAAGGAGATAGTCGACAAGTGTGAAGGATGTCAGTTCTACTCCAATATGTCACACAAACCCGCCTCAGCTTTGAAGACCATTCCACTAGCCTGGCCCTTCGCTGTTTGGAGATTGGATATGATTGGACCACTGAGAACTGGTAGGAGCGGCTTCACCCATGTACTGGTGGCAGTCGACAAGTTCACTAAGTGGATTGAAGCTAAGCCTATCAAGAATCTTGATGCTGGCACTGCTATCAGCTTCATCAGAGAGTTGATATTTAGATATGGAGTTCCGCACAGCATCATCACTGATAATGGGTCAAACTTCGATTCCGATGAATTCAGAACTTTTTGCGCTTCTCAAGGCACACAAGTCGACTACGCTTCAGTCGCTCACCCCCAGTCGAATGGACAAGCAGAACGAGCAAACAACCTAATTCTCAAAGGACTGAAACCTCGGTTGATGCGTGATCTCAAGCACGCAGCAGGCGCGTGGGTCGACAAACTTCCATCAGTTCTTTGGGGATTGAGGACCACTCCTAATCGGTCGACTGGGCGAACTCCATTCTTTTTGGTCTATGGAGCTGAAGCAGTTCTGCCGAGTGACCTGCTTCACAATGCACCCCCGAGTCGAGCTTTACTCTGAAGATGAAGCAGAACAAGCCCGGCAGGACGCAGTCAACCTTCTAGAAGAAGAAAGAGAGATGGCCATGATCCGATCAACTATCTATCAGCAGGACTTGCGTCGATTCCATGCCAGAAATGTGAAGAGTCGAGCCTTCCAAGAAGGACATTTGGTCCTCCGAGTGGATCAACAGAAGCCACACAAGCTCGCTCCTACTTGGGAAGGCCCCTTCATCGTCACCAAAGTTCTCCACAATGGAGCGTACCGTCTTTACAATGTCGATCGCCAGATTGACGAGCCACGAGCTTGGAATGCAGAGCTGCTCCACCCCTTTTATACTTAAGTACTCACTCAGATGAGATGTAATAAAAGTACTTCTGTAGTTTGTTTATCAAAGACAAGAGTGTTATAATTTTCCCAATGATTGTTGTTACTTTTGTTTACGTGAGAAATCCCCCAGTGGGTGGCTTAGCTGCGAATCCGTTTCGCCTAAGTTTGTAAAAAAATCCCTACCGAGTGGTGAGCCAGCCTCCCACTCAGGGGCTTAGCTGCGAATCCGTTTCGCCTAAGTACTTGAAAATCCTACCGAGTGGTGAGCCAGTCTCCCACTCAGGGGCTTAGCTGCAGTCCAAGTACTCGCCTAAGTTTTAAAAATCCTACCGAGTGGTGAGCCAGCCTTCCACTCGGAGGCTTAGCTGCAGTATAGTACTCGCCTAAGTATTTAAAAATCCTACCGAGTGGTGAGCCAGCCTTCCACTCGGGGGCTTAGCTGCAGTCCAGTACTCGCCTAAGTATTTGAAAATCCTACCGAGTGTTGAGCCAGTCTCCCACTCGGGGGCCTTAGCTGCAGTCCAAGTACTCGCCTAAGTTTTAA
>NC_057795.1:188679840-188680351 GCF_018294505.1 Triticum aestivum | reverse complement strand
GACCCTCCCACTCGGGGGCTTAGCTGTAGTCCGGTACTCGCCTAAGTGTTTGAAAATCCTACCGAGTGGAGAGCGACCCTCCCACTCGTGGGCTTAGCTACAGTCCAGTACTCGCCTAAGTGTTTGAAAATCCTACCGAGTGGTGAGCCAGCCTCCGACTCGGAGGCTTAGTTGCAGTCCAGTACTCGCCTAAGTGTTTGAAAATCCTACCGAGTGGTGAGCGACCCTCCCACTCGGGGACTTAGCTGCAGTCCAGTACTCGCCTAAGTGTTTGAAAATCCTACCGAGTGGTGAGCCAGCGTCCCACTCGGGGCCTTAGCTGCAGTCCAGTACTCGCCTAAGTGTTTGAAAATCCTACCGAGTGGACAGTGACCCTCCCACTCGGGGGCTTCTTTGAAGTCCAGTACTCGCCTAAGTATTTGAAAATCCTACCGAGTGGTGAGCTAGCCTCCCACTCGGGGGCTTAGCTGCAGTCCAGTACTCGCCTAAGTGTTTGAAAATCCTACCGGGT
>NC_057795.1:188673485-188679634 GCF_018294505.1 Triticum aestivum | reverse complement strand
AAAATCCTACCGAGTGGAGAGCAAACCTCCCACTCGGGGGCTTAGCTGCAGTCCAAGTACTCGCCTAAGTATCTTAAAAATCCTACCGAGTGGAGAGCAATCCTCCCACTCGGGGGCTTAGCTGCAGTCCAGTACCCGCCTAAGTATTTAATCCATTCCGATCCGCGAGGACGACGAGGTGCAGGTCGACTGCTACCTTCTCCTTCGAAGCGACGCCACAAATACAATGTGCGCTCTGCAAGGACGACGAGGTGCAGGTCGACTGCTACCTTCTCCTTCGGAGCTACACCACAAATACAATGTGCGCTCTGCAAGGACAATGAGGTGCAGGTCAACTGCTACCTTCTCCTTCGGAGCTACGCCACAAATACAATGTGTGCTCTGCAAGGACGACGAGGTGCAGGTCGACTGTTGCCTTCTCCTTCGGAGCTATGCCACAAATACAACATGCGCTCCATCCTGATCAGCAAGGACGCAGGTCGACTGCAAACTGTGCTCCATCCCTACCCGCAAGAGCGATGAAGTGCAGGTCGACTGGACTTTCCACCTCAGAGCTGCGTCTCAAGTATTAAAGTATATTCTGAGTGAAGAACAAAGTTCGCTCAAAGGCAAATGCAAGCATATTCAACGATAAGCCAAGTTCAGATAACATCCTACAGATTCAGAAGTGCTCAGGCGTCAAGCCTGTAAAAGTTTATCGGTTACGAAACCACTCGGCATTTTGAGGCAAATTTAAGGCGAAGCATAGAAGTTTTTCTTACTCCTCGGGTGGAGGACTGGAGGGCGCGACAAACAGGTCCAGGTCGATTCCGTCAGCAATCCGAGTGGCAGCAGCAATGAAGGTCTCCATGAAAGATTGGAAGTCGTGTTTCTTGGTATTGGCCACCTTGATGGACGCCAGCTTGTCCTCTCGCGCATCCTTGCAGTGAACACGGACCAGGGACAGAGCAACATCAGCACCGCACCTGGCAGAAGACTTCTGCCATTCTTGCACTCGACCTAGAATGTCATTCAGTCGAGTCATTAAAGACTCGAGGTCATTTGGAAGCGCCTCTCTTGTCCAGAGTGTCGTGTCGATTCGTGACACCACAACCTTCAGTTGAGCGAGGTAGTCAACCACGCCAGCAACACGAGACTCTAGTCGGAGCACGTTCATAGCGGCTTTGTCCTTCACAGGAGAGTTAATGGGGTCCAAGCTTGTCTCCACTCCACTGGTCTCCTCCTCAAAGTTCTGGCAGAATTCTGTAAATGCAATTCAAAGTTAAGCCAATAGTTCTATGATGAGTCGATGATAACAAGTCAGTCGGATAGAAGAGATTACCATGAAGCATGATGAATAACTTCTTGGCGAGCCCTCCCAAATAAGCCTCCAGATCGTTCTTCTTCCCCGCCAGTTTGCTAGCCTTGTCACTCAGAGCTATCTTGTCATTCTTCAGACGGCTGACCGCCTTGTTGGCCGCGTCGAGAGCAGCTTTCAAATTAGTGTTCTTCTCTTCAAGTTTTCCGACTGAAGCCAGTTTTTCTTCCGCAAGCTTCCTTTTGTCCAAAGCCGCCTTCTGCGCCTCGGCGAGGTCATGGTCCTTCTTCTTCAGAGCCTCCTTCAGTTTATCTGCAAAGTGACAATGAGATCAGAATCAGGAATGGACAGAAAGATAAAGACAGTCGTCAAGATTCTCACAAAACATACCTTTCGCTTCATCTTTCGCCTTCTTAAAGTTCTCTTGAACAAGCTTCAAGTCAAGGTCGAGCTGGATGTGTTTGTTTTCCAATTCAGTGTAACGAGCCACAAGCTCGCAAGATTTCTGCGAAGGGTCAGACGACAGACATCAAAGATAGGTTGCTTCCGAGTGACTAAGAGAAAAATCGTAGCATTTCTAAGACTACAGCCGAATCAAAATATTCAACAGTAGTCTTGGGGACTACACCCAGTGGGTGCACTCAGCGTGCCCCCACTGGTTCTATCGACTCGGTCCGATCAGTCGACCGAAAGAGACAAAAAGATTATGATCCTAAACCATAGCTAATTGCCAGCAGTCGGCCACGGTATCATCATGATCTAAAAAAACAAAAAGAACAGGTTCTTCAGACCTTAGTCGACTGCCAGCAGTCGACCATGGTCTCGGGGACTACACCCAATGGGTGCACTCAGCGTGCCCCCACTAGTTCCAAGATTCCATTCGACATGGTCCGACCAGACTGAGTGAAGAAGTAAGAGTGAAGAAATTCAAAGTACAAAGACTACAGTCGACTGCCAGCACTCCACCATAGTCTCGGGGACTACACCCAGTGGGTGCACTCAGCGTGCCCCCACCAATCCAAAAATTCAATTGACACACCCAGTGGGTGTACAGATACAAAGATCTTCGAAAAGAAAGTCTTCAGATAGCATATCCTAACAGAACAGGCGGTGACCAACTAACCTGGACGTTGCTCTGAAGGGCTGAGCTAGCATCATAGGCCGCTTGGCTGGCTTCCCGGATCGCCTTCACCTGCTCCATCATGATCCCCGCCTGGCGTATAGCCTCCTTAGCAGCACCCGCTTGGTCTTCTGGGACGTGGTGTGTGGAGAAAAGGGAAGGCAGGTCAGCAGTTGACGATGAAGGTCGAGCACTCGTCAGCGGCACAGCGAAGGACACGGAAGTCCGAGTGATGTTGCCACCCTCCTGAACCAGCGTCTCAGGCACTGGTGCAATTTGAGTAGTCTTGCCGGCCGGCGCCTTTTTATTCCTCCTCGGCCTCAGCGGCGCCTCATCATCATCATCAGGGAGATCAATGACACGAGGTGGAGCTACAGGAAAGATCCAAAGTTAAAAACGAGAATCCAATCGACCAAAAGTGAAATTACAGAGATCATACCAAGGTTGGAGGTGGCAGCGTCTTCCATTTCCTGGTCTTCGTTCTTGGCGGAGGTCTCAGAGGTAGAAGCACTGCAGATTTCAAAAACCAGTCGGTTAGTCAACGAGTCGACCAAGAGTTTGTCCATGCTAAACGAGAAAACACAAGTTCTGCTGTTACCCGGAGATGGTGGGAATGGTCATTCTCATCTTGGGCAAGGCCTTCGGCAGCTTTGACGACGCCGCTCGCGGATGCTTCGGTGCTTTTTCAGTCGGCGCCGGAGAAGTCGTCCAAGGATGTTCTGACGACTGCCCAACGGGCGCAGTCGCTTTATCACGCTCACTTGTGGGGTCGTGGGTGAGCTTGGATCGCCTTTCTGAGTGAGGAGGATCGACTTCCTCCTCCTGCTCTTCACTGGAGCCGTCGTCATCCTCTTCCCCCTCACCGTCAGATTGCCACTCCTCCTCACTTTCGCCTTCGCTCGCCTCCTCCTCCTCAGCCTATTCTTGCGCCCCGTTGGGCATCGAGTACATCTCAGTGGTAGCCTAGAAGATAACAAACAAGACAAAAGTCAGTCGACCGATTTTAAGCAAACAGGATGAAGAAAGCAAGATCACAGTCGGAGATACAAAATTGGACCTGGTCTACTTCGTATGATTGGTCGAGTGGAGGAATCCTCCTGGCTCCTCGGGGGTTGTCTCTATTCCCTGTGATGGCCGTCAGCCACCTCTCCAGCGTGGCTTCCTCGACCTCCTCCAGGTGGATCCGAGTGGTGTCCTTAGTGCCAGAATACATCCACCTCGGATGGTCTCGATATTGAAGCGGCTGGATGCATCGTCGGAGGAAGACCTCCAAGAGGTCCATGCCAGTCACCCCGTCATGGATAAGCTGGACAACATGCTCGACCAGCACCTTAACCCGCGCCTTCTCTTCCAGGATCACCTTCAAAGAGGAAGGCTTCCTCACTCGGTGCATAGAAAAAGGAGGGAGTCCAGTCGACTGCCCTGGCGTCGGCTGGTCTTTGTAGTAAAACCAGGTCGACTGCCATCCACGGACCGAGTCGGGAAGGACCATGGCCGGAAAAGCACTTTTCCCCCTCATTTGAACCCCAAGACCCCCACACATCGGAATCACTTGCGTTCTCTCGTCACTCGGATTGGCCTTTTTCACCGTCTGGGAGCGACGGGTGAAAATGTGCTTGAAAGACCCCAATGAGGCCGGCAACCCAAGAAATTCTCGCACAAAGACACGAAAGCAGCGAGGTACATGATGGTGTTGGGTGTGAAGTGGTGGAGTTGCGCCCCAAAGAAATTCAGAAACCCCCGAAAGAAAGCATGAGGCGGCAAAGAAAACCCACGGTTGACATGGGTTGCCAAGAGAACGACCTCACCCTCCTCAGGCTGCGGCTCAGACTCCTTCCCCGGGAGCCGCGCCGATCCATGGGGGATCAGTCCTCCATTGGCCAGGTCGTCAAGATCTTCTTGACGAATCGTCGAGCGGATCCAGTCGCCCTGGATCTAGCCCTGCGGCAGGCAAGCCCTCGATGAAGATCCGCCCGACTGGTCGCCTTCCCTTCGCCTTTGCCGTCGCCTTCTTCGCCCGCTCCAGGGCTGCCGTCTTCTCTTTCACCATCGTCACCGGCGAGACGCGCACAGAGCGGCGGTGCTGAGACAGAAGCGAATGCGGCAGATAAGCATGAGGAAGAGAGGAGGAAATGAGAGCGCACTGTTCAAAAAACCCCGTCCGAGGCCTTATATGAGGTTACTTCCGAGTGACTGACTTGTAGGCCCGGGCGATCCTGTCAAATCCCGTAACAGTCGCGTGCGTGATACGTGGCAAAGAAGGTGGCGCAGAGATCGAGGCATCCCTGCCTTATCCCATCCGATTACTGCGGCCTCCTCCGCCCCGCGCGCTTCCCGAAATTCGAATCCCGCTAAATCCGTGGACTGCAGAGCAACTCGTCAGATGGAAGATTTCCTCCGTCCTGTCATTCAGAGTTCTCCAAGTAAAGAAATTCACTCGACAGATAAAAAAAATGGATCAAGGCGACTGAAAAAGAAGTTGGTGCCGTCACCTAAGTTCATTGATCCACAACAAGACATGCTCATAGCACGAAAATGGGTCGGAAGTGTGTTCAACTCCTTCCCCACTCAAACCTCAATCCATTCGGGGGCTAATGATGAAGCCATGTACCTAGGGTAGGGTCATGGACCTGTCCAAGATACCCTCCCGAAGGACATCTCTAGAGGAAACCACCTTTCAGTCGACCTAGAAGGGTTCCACTCGACGGACTCGAAGACACTCGACCATGAAGCCAACCGCTCGACCGCCAGAAGATCTAAAGTCACTCTGCACGCAATGGTCTGTCATTAAGTAGCTTTTATGGTCATCATAGCACTTTATTTGTGGCGTTACCAGTAACGCCCGACCTTAATGTACCTTAAACCCTGCATAACTGAGGGCCGGAGGGGTCTGGCGGACTCTATATGAGCCACCCCCCTCTTCACTGTAAAGGGTTCGCACCCCTGTAACTCATACGCATATAATACAGTCGACCGCCTCTGGTCTCCAAGACATAGGGCTGTTACTTCCTCCGAGAAGGGCCTGAACTCGTAAACATCTTGCGTATACAACTACTCCTTATCTAGGATCTTGCCTTGTAACGCCCCGGATCCGATGCGCCAGGTGTCTGCCAGTTATTCGCCTTCGTTGCCATGTCATTTGCTTGCATGTTGCATTTTGCCATGTCATCATCTATATTTCATCTGCATGTTTTTCAAAACTTGCATCCGTTCGGGTTCTCCCGGTTCTCTCTGTTGTCTGTTCGGAGTCCGGACCATTCGCGCGCGCCCGTCGCCCCCTCTCAGACCTTGTTTCATGTGCGGGTGTTAAACTTTCTCGCAATGGCCCGAGGTTTGCCAAGCGGCCTTGGTATACCACCGGTAGACCGCCTGTCAAGTTTCGTGCCATTTGGAGGTCGTTTGGTACTCCAACGGTTAACTGGGTAACCGTAAAAGCCTCCTTCTCTTTGCAGCCCAACACCCTTCCAAAGTGGCCCAAAACCCATCTAACTCCCCTCCATGCTCTCGGTCGTTTGATCACGATCGCGTGGCCAAAAACCGCTCCTCATTTGGACTCTCCTAGCTCCCAGAAACTATAAATATGTGCCTCCCGAAACCCTAGCCTCTTCCTCCTCCTGCCGCCGGACGTGTCCACCCCGCGCCGGACACGTCCAGCGCCGCCGCCCACGCCCAATCGTGGCCTGCCACGTGGCACCCGCGCCCTCCTCGCCGCCGCGGCCCGCAGAGCCCATC
>NC_057795.1:188618174-188672911 GCF_018294505.1 Triticum aestivum | reverse complement strand
TCCCGCGCGGGCTGCGCCTGCGATGCCTCTGGCCGGCCCGCACCTCGCCCATGCTCCTCCGCCCCGCGTCGGACCTCTCCGGCCCGGATCCGGTGGATCCGGCCGGATCTCGCTCCGCCCGGCCACCTCGACCCCCTCTCCAGCGTCTTCTCCGGCGAGCACCGGATCTGCCTCCTCTGTCCGCGCCGGACATGTCCGGAGGAGCCCGGACATGTCCGTTCAGTCAACCCCCCCCCTCCCCCGCGAGGTCTATTTTTTCCTAAGTCTTTTTCTGAAAACTCATATTATGTTGCATTATTGTGATGGGTGTAACTCTGTGCATGTAGCTCCGTTTCATGCATGTAATATGTCAAATTGTTCGCCTCAACGAGTACATCATTTCATTCCATTGCATCATGTTCATTTGAGCTCATCTTGATGCCTGAATCATCATTGCAAGAGTGTTTCATGATGTTTTCTGCTGTCTGTTAACAGAACTTGCTCTTTTGTCATTTTTGCCATGATTGATGTGTGCATCATATGAGGTTGATGTCTACATGTGTTTTGATCTATGCTATGTCTTCTTTACAGAGGTGCTTACCATGTATTTTTGTGATCAATGTGGTGACTAGCACAAGCATGCAAACTAGGCATCGTGTTGTTACTGATTTTAGTCCCTTTTCTGCTGTTATTTTGATGCCATGTAAACATGTTTCTACAGAGAGATCCATGCATATTTTGAGATACTTCAGTAAGGGTGTTTTGAACATATGGTTATGATCTATCTATTCATGCCCCTGTTTGCAATTATGGAGTAGTCTAGCATGTTATTTTCGTGCTCTACTTTTGCTTCAAAATGTTTCCTGGCAGATTGTTTACATGTTATTCAATTTTGCCAAGGTTGTTGTAGTTGATCCTTGCCTGCTATGAACTTGTTCTTGCCTTGGTTTGTTTCATAAACATGTCTTCTTGATGATGCTATGCTTATATTGTCATGCAATGACTTGTGGTGAGTGTATCAAGTTTTTAAGTAGTGTACTTGTTGTTACTGTTTTGCTAGTCTGAATCTGTTATTTGGTGATGCTATGTAAACCTGCTGCTACTAGTCATTCTATGCATAATCTGGAGATGTTCACTAAGAGTGTTTTTTTCTAAATGTGATGCTCTATCCATTCATGCCCATGGTTGCATTTATAGCCTGCTGTAGATTGTTGTAAACTTGCTCCAAAGTTGCTATATAATGTTGTTGTCAACCTGTTAACATTAAGTTCAGTTGTTACCACGATTGTTGCTAGTGTTCCATGCACCCTATGGACTTGCTCTTGCCATGCTTAGCTTCACAAACATGCCTTCTTACTGTTGGTTGCCTTTCCATGCTACGTATTGCTCTGTGGTGAGTGGTACAAGATCACCAACATGCCTTCATAATTCTGTTTCTGCCATGTTTGAATCTGTATTATAACTTGCTATGTTTACATGGGTGCCACCATATCTTCTGATCCTTTATGGCTCATGGTCAGTAAAGGACTTTTGATCTATGCAATTAGTAGATTCATGCCATGCCTTTGTTTGCCATGATAAGTTCCTGTAACATTTGTTTGATAGCTCTAAACATGGCAACCTGATGTTAATTTCTGCAAAGTCTGAACTGTTATCGTTTGCAATCTTGCCATGTGTGTTTGAGCATGTTCTAGTGATTTCTAGAGATAGCTCAGTGTTCATGTTTTGTTATGCTTTACCTGTACATCATCTCCATGCCTTTTGTTTTCTTGTTGAGGTCCTATAGCATGTGGTTTTGATGCTCGCAAGATGCCTAGTTGCTGTTTTGGACAGATTGTTGCTATAACTTGTATAGTGTGTGTGTGTTGAACCGTTGCTCCGTTTTGAGTGTGCTCTATATGAAACTTGCTTAGAATTGCATGTAGCTTTATATTATCATGTTGCATCCTTGTTTTGAGGTGTTTGCTTGATGTTTGGATGCATTTTGCATCAATGCCATGTTTGTCTTATTTTGCTCATATCTTCTAGGCCGTAGCTCCAAACTAAATGAACTTTATATGTAACTTGACTAGAATCTCGTGTAGATCATCTTGATGCATCTTAACTTGCTGTTTAACAACTTGAACATAAGGTTTATTCAGATCTGGACCAATTTCGAAATATGCATATGAGGACTTACCGGAATCGTTATATGTGTTCCCGGCCTCATTTTAACTTGCCTTAATGTGTTGCTCTTGTTTGCATCATCTCTTGCCATGAGTAGCTTCATTTAGCCTTGTCATGCATCATGCTTGTTGTGAATCATGTCTTGTTCATGTGTGGTGTGTTTACCATGTTGTGTGCTTCTTCTTGTTAGTTCCTGTTTCGTTGTGATCGTGAGGACTCGTTCGTTTACGCTTGGTTCGGCTTCATCCGTTCGTCTTCTTCATGGACTCGTTCTTCTTCCTTGCGGGATTTCAGGCAAGATGACCGTTACCCTGGATCTCACTACTATCATTGCTATGCTAGTTGCTTCGTTCTATCGCTATGGTGCGCTACCTATCACCTGTTTATCAAGCCATCCCAAATTGTCATGAACCTCTAACCTTTGACACCCTTCCTAGCAAACCGTTGTTTGGCTATGTTACCGCTTTTGCTCAGCCCCTCTTATAGTGTTGCTAGTTGCAGGTGAAGTTGAAGATTGCTCCATGGTGGACAGGATTTTGGTTGGGATATCACAATATCTCTTATATTATTAATGCATCTATATACTTGGTAAAGGGTGGAAGACTCGGCCTTATGCCTGGTGTTTTGTTCCACTCTTGCCGCCCTAGTTTCCGTCATACCGGTGTTATGTTCCTGGATTTTGCGTTCCTTATGCAGTTGGGTGATTTATGGGACCCCCTTGACAGTTCGCTTTGAATAAAACTCCTCCAGCAAGGCCCAACCTTGGTTTTACCATTTGCCTCACCACCACCTATACATTTCCCTTGGGTCGGCCAACCCGAGGGCCATCTTTATTTTAGCCCCCCCAGGCTAGTGCTTGTCTAAGTGTTGGTCCGAACCGAGTAGACTGCGGGGCCCCCTCGGGGAAACTCGAGGTCTGGTTTTACTCGTAGGATGTCTCATCCGGTGTTGC
Organism: Triticum aestivum; assembly: GCF_018294505.1. Lineage (NCBI taxonomy): Eukaryota > Viridiplantae > Streptophyta > Magnoliopsida > Poales > Poaceae > Triticum > Triticum aestivum. The sequence goes on along the minus strand of NC_057795.1, from coordinate 188,669,814 downwards.
CCTGAGAACGAGATATGTGCAGCTCCTATCGGGATTGTCGGCGCATCGGGCGGCTTTGCTGGTCTTGTTTTACCATTGTCGAAATGTCTTGTAAACCGGGATTCCGAGTCTGATCGGGTCTTCCTGGGAGAAGGTATATCCTTCATTGATCGCGAGAGCTTATCATGGGCTAAGTTGGGACACCCCTGCAGGGTATAATCTTTCGAAAGCCGTGCCTGCGGTTATAGGCAGATGGGAATTTGTTAATGTCCGGTTGTAGATAACTTGACACCAGATCTGAATTAAAACGCATCAACAGCGTGTGTAGCCGTGATGGTCTCTTTTCGGCGGAGTCCGGGAAGTGAACACGGTCTTTGGGTTATGTTTGACGTAAGTACGAGTTCAGGATCACTTCTTGATCATTACTAGTTGACGACCGTTCCATTTGCTCTCTTCCCGCTCTTATTTGCGTATGTTAGCCACCATATCATGCTTAGTCGCTGCTGCAACCTCACCCCTTTACTCCTTTCCTTTTTCCCATTAAGCTTTGCTACTCTTGATACCCATGGTAATGGGATTGCTGAGTCCTCGTGGCTCACAGATTACTACAACAACAGTTGCAGGTACAGGTTATCTGATGATCATGACGCGAGAGTGATGTTTGCTTGTATTGGAGTTCTTCTTCTGCTTCTTCTTCGTTTAGGGATAGGTTCCAGGTCGGCAGCCTGGGCTAGCAGGGTGGATGTCGTTTGAGTTTATGTTTGTGTTTCATCCGTAGTCGGATGATGTTCTTATGTATTGTGATGTTGTATTCGTGTGGCCTTCTATGCCTCTTGTATGTATCCCCATCTATTATGTAATGTTGATGTAATGATATCCACCTTGCAAAAGCGTTTCAATATGCAGGTCAATCCTTGGTGGGACCTTCGAGTTCCTTTTGGATAGGGTCGCATATTGGGCGTGACATGCCTCTCCATTCCTACCCTCCTATTCTACTGTCAGACTTAGAACCACGACACACGCCTCGGGGCTCTCCTCAGAGGGAGCCCCCTCCCATGCACCAGTGGAAGCACCATGCTCCGTGCTGGCCATCGACACTGTCGAGGAGTGGCTATGCCCGTGCAAGAGCGGAAGCGCCATGCTCCGCGCTGGTGATAAACAACTAAGGGAAGCCTCGTGGCTGCGGTAACCTCAGGGAGCCTCCGGGTTCAGTGCTTAGCCTCACCGCGCTGCTCTCCCTCGGGAGGGTAGCGCGAGGGGGCTGGGCACGGGGGCTATGCTCAGGTCACGCCTGGCGTACGCCACCTTGCCAGGTCCCACGGACCTGGTCTTCATGCGACCCTCCTTAGCGAGAGACTGGCGAGCAGAGGTATGATGGTCTGTTCGCACGTCAAGGGGGACTCCTGAGCATCGCGTTTCAGGAGCCTAACTGGCCACGTAGACCCTCACCCCTTGGTCTCGTCCTGGCGATCCGGACGACCCAACGGCAGCTGGGGTATGCGCGTGGTCGGGCCCTGCTGACGTAGAACACCAAGGCCTAACTCTCGTCCTTCCCTTCCCAAGACATTCATACGTCAAGGGGGACTCCTGAGCATCGCGTCTCAGGAGCCAAACTGGCCACGTAGCCACTCACCCCTTGGTTCTCGTCCTGGCAATCCGGACGACCCAACGGCAGCTGAGGTATGCGCGGGGTCGGGCCCTGCCGACGCAGAACACCAAGGCTTGCCCTCGCACCTCTTTTCCCGAGATGTTTGCACATGAAGGGGGACTCCTGAGCATCGCGTCTCAAGAGCCTAATTGGCCGCGTAGCCCCTCACCCCCTGGCCTTGTCCTGGCAATCTGAACGACCCAGTGGCGGCTGAGGTATGCGCGGGGTCGGGCCCTGCCAAAGCAGAACAACAAAGCAAACGGAAAAAGTCGGGGAACCATAAGCTAGTTATTACAAAACATATTGTTCCAAGCATTAGTTTTAACGCCTCCACGAGGCATGCTACACGCTACAGGATAAAAATAGGAAGGAGCAGCACCACCAAGCGACCTCTTCAGACCTGGTTGTTGTTGTCGCCCGCCTGCGGAGCCTTGTCAAGAGCAACGTCTCCCTTCCCCTCAGCTCCAGCCGCAGGGCCGACGATAAGGAACTAGTCTAGCAGGGCTTTCACCAAACTCTTCACGGCTTCAGCAACAACGTCGCAGGAGTCGGGGTCCACGGGCTCGAGGAAGGCGGCGAAGTTGAAGCTGGTGTCCCGAAGATAGAGATGGCTGAAGGCGCGTGTCAAGGCTGAGGAAAAAAGCAAGCGAGCCTCACCTTCCGCCATGAAGCCAAACCCGTTGACGATGTCCTCGAGCCCATCGATGACCGCAGGAAGCAGGTCTGCAGGGCTCTCCTTTTGGGTCACCATCGTTCCTGACGGATCGCTCCCAAAGAGTGTCTGCCGAGCCTTGTTAAACCTCGCCTCGAGGGAGCCGAGGGTGTTGTGCTCCATGGCGGCTGCCTCCTTGGCCTCATCAAGGGACACCTGGGCCGCTTCTGCTTCCTCCTTCAACCTCTTCAGGTGGTTGTGCTCTGTGGACTGCTCCTGGGCTGCTTGCTTCAGCTCAGCGTCGCGGCTGACGACGGTAGCCTCCTGGGCCTTCAGCTTCTCCTCTCGCTCCTGGAGCTGGCTGGCCTGGGCGGCCTACTGACCTTGAGAGCCTTCAGCTCGGCTTCCACTGTGTGGCACCGCTCGTGGGCATCCTTGGCTTCCTGCTGCGCCAAGTCATGCTTGGCAGTAGCTACCCCGGGCACCTTCTGGGCCTCCTCCGCAGAACTCCAGGGCGCCCGGCCAGATGCGTCGGCCTGGAGCCACCCTCAGATCAGCCCCAGGCGCCCCAACGTTGCATGTCGGTCCTTGAAGATCAACCTAGAGATGGTCCAGTGCGGCTCGGGCCTCCTCCAAGGCTCTGGAGATGGCAGGAGCGCCATGGCCCAGCAGCACGGTGGGCGAAGGTGGAGATGTTCTCGATGCCAAGGCAGGTGAAGCTGCAGTGGCAGGAAGGACTGGGGTCTCCAGAGGCCTCGCGACCTCAGCAGTCGCGATGGAGGCAGACACCACCAGAGTCAGCCCTACCGCTGATGCTGGCTCCTTCCGAGGCTGGGCCTCTAAGCCCTGAGAAGACAACGCCACTGCTGGAGCTGCAGGTGCCGTGGCACCCCTCTTCGACAAAGCTGCGGCAGCCACCTCGACACGCTCGACCACGGCGACCTCAGCGTTCTCCTTCTTCTTCGACGATGACGATTGCTGCCTAACGTCGAACAAAGACACTAAGCATCGCATCAAGATTAAAGAGCAAGGCCAAGAAAGAACACTTACTGGTCCAAAGCGACATAGCTCCTCTTCAGGATCTTGGGAGCAGGAGAGCACGCGGTCGGCGCCGCTCGGGATGCTGCCGGCAAAGGTAGAGTGCTACCTTGAGGGATCAGCGCAGTCCTGCCCCTCCTCACCATCGTCCGCTTTGGCTGGCTCATGGAGGCCACCCCGGATCTCGTGGTGACCCCCGTAGGATGAGCCAGCTCCATCACTGGATGAGCTCTCCCTACTTCGGGGCAGAGGATTCTGCCTCCCACTCCTCCTCCTCGGTGGCCTCGGAGGAGCGGTAGCCGAAGGACAGGTTCACCAAAGAGGCGGCCGGCGGGGAAGGCCCCGTTGGCATGGGCCCGAACTTGTCGAAGATAGGCATGGTGGCGACGATCTTCTCTCCGTCATCTCGGTGGTACAGCAGGATGCAATCATTTGTAAGGGCGCTCGGGTCGTTCCCAGTCAAGGAAAGCAGCACCTTGCTCAGCTCCTCCTCAGGAAGGCCGTCCTGGCGCAGGCGGATCTTGTCGTCGGCACCCCCGAGCTTCCACACGGGGCGGGAGCGATCCTAGAGCGGCGACAGGCACTACGTCAGGAATTCCCTGACGATCATGGCCCCTGTCAGCTTCTCGGCCTTCAGGTCGGCCTCCATCTTCTTCATCCGCGGCCTCAGACGGGGATCGGTGATCTTCTCAGAAAACCACCCCTTCTCGAAGGTCGGGAGCCCAGTCGGCAGCTCCAGCTGGTCGTCGGAGCACTTGGCATCCATGAGGACCCACTTGTTCCGGGCATCCTCTACCTTCTTCCTGGCGCGGGAGATTACATTGCCGCCCCAGGCCGCAACGAAGCCGACACACCCTGCAGGCCGGTCGCCAGTCAGGAGGAGCTAGAAGAAGCGGTGGAGCATGGCGATGGAGGGCATCACCCCCACGAACGCCTCGCAGTAGAAGGCGAAGATGGACAAGAGGAGGACAGAGTTGGGATGGATATGGAGTGCGTGGAGGCTGTAATGGTGGAGAACGGCATAGAAGAAATGGGAGAAGGGAGGAATCAACCCCAAGCAGACGCTATGCAGGAAGAAGGGATAGAAGGTACTGTCCGTGGGCTCCGGCACGGCGGAGGCAACCCGGATCACAGTCTTCCCCCACTCGCTATCATCGCTTGCCGTCAGGAGAAGCGTAGTCTGGAGCTTCACCTTGGTGACGGAGGGCGTGATCAGCGCCGGCTCAAACCAAGCGGCTTCGGCAGCCGGGGCTGGAGCTTTGGCTTTCTCAGCTGCCATCGGGCAAAAGGTTGGAGGGAAGAATCGGTAGATCTGGAGAATTTCTTCGGCGCTGGGAGAAGGGGATCTGGAGAAAGACGAAGGGGAGGCAATGAAGGCACGGTGGCAGGTGGCTACCCTTTTGTCAGAAAAAATCAGTTGCCGAGGCAGCATGGGGAAGTGGAGACGCCCACATCCCATCAATCACCACGCGTTGTTCAAGGCCGCAGGCGGTTATGGCCCGCGGCGCTCCGCACTTGCCCTTTGGCTTCGCCTAGAAGCCAAGTCCGAGCGCACCTTGGGCCCGGGGGCTACTGTCGGCGTTCTGGATATGGGGGTACCCAGACTTGCCTGCCTGCAGCCCACTGCTCGGCTCCATCGACGGCCTGGTACGGCCCAGCTCCAGCATCAACAGCTCAAGACCCTCGGAGGGGCCAAGCCTCGCAAGGCAGACGACACCAAGACCTCCGAGGGGATCGACCTCCTCAGGCTGGCTCCCGAGGGGCGGAGAGTTCTATGCAAGGTGCACCTCACGAGGCTCAGCTGACGTGAGCCATGACGACCAAGGCCAGGCGGGCGCCAACGGGCACAGAGTGCCAGTTTCCTCTTTGGTGCAAAGGAGGCAGGCGGCAGGCGTGGAGTCCCGAGGAATCAGCCAAAGGTTTCCATTCTGGTGCAACAATACCAAGACCGCCAGGACGGCATGACGGAGGTCATCGCCGAGCCCACCGCAGCGTCACGACCAGAAGCTTTTCGCAGGCGAAGACCACTTTAGGCAGGATAGGATGTACTACTTGTCCCCTTCAAATCTTTCCGTTGTGGGATCCCTTCCCGCCAACATTTGGGAAGAGGACCAAGGCCACTATAAATAGGACTTAGCCACCACAGAAGGGGAGAGGACGAACAAAGCAAAACCAAAGCCCCTCACCAGCTCTCTCGAGGTCAATAACACTTCACCTCCTGAGGCCAGTTCATCCACTATACTAGTTCATCCTCAGCCCTTCGAGGCAATCCACCAAAACGCTGGAGTAGGGTATTACACCGCAAGGTGGCCCGAACCAGGATAAACTGTTGTGTCTCTCTGTCCCTTTGTGCTCGACGCGCTAGGCTTAGGAAGATCGCGAGTAGGTAGGGCTGCGTAGGTTGAGATCTCCGCATGCACCCCAAAGTTCGAACCTATCAAGGTTTTGCGGAACCCAAAATCTGACAAAAACCGGCAAATCTCGGGTAGGGGGGCCCAAGTTGTATGTCTGAGGATCGATGATAACAATGATCAAAGGGACACAATGTTTACCCAGGTTCGGGCCCTCCTAATGGAGGTACAACCCTACTCCTACTTGATTATATTCGATGGGTATAGGGGTTACAAGAGTTGATCTACCTGAAGATTGTAATGGCTAAACCCTAACTTGGCTAGCCTATCAATGTTATGATCCTACCTCCGGTCTAAACCCTTCGGTTTATATAGATACCGGAGGGGCCTAGGGTTGTACAAAGTCGGTTCAACAGAAAGGAAATAGTATATCCGGACACCTAAACTTGTTGTTCACGCACACGGGAGTCCCAACCGGACACGGGAGGTGGTCTTCTTCCTTTTATCTTGACAGCCCATTAGTCCGGCCCATATCAAATAGACCGGACGCCCGAGGACCCCTTAGTCCAGGACTCCCTCAGTAGCCCCTGAACCAGTCTTCAATGACGACGTGTTCAGCGTGCAAGTTGTCTTCGTCATTGCGAGGCGGGTTCCTCTCCTTGAATAACATACATCAACCTTTCCTCACAAAATAATTGTATACGGCTTTGCATAATTAACACAACCCTTAGCCGCGAAGGCAGGATATATAAAAATAAGGAATGGTGTCTTTACTGACAACTTTTTTCCAGTGAAGCGTCAGACTTGACCCTTTGGTGTTCTGAACTCCTCGTTCGTGTTTCAAGGTCGGGCCCTCTTGGCCCGTCTTGTCAAAACAGAGATCGTGCCCACTTATTACGGGATTTCTCATCAATGAGATTTGGGTAACCCAACCGATTACGATGCATGCTCACATTGGGAATAGGCTAGTTTCAAGGCTTAAATGGGGGGCGGTTGGCATTTTTACCACCTATAAGAGGGCAACTGATTCCTCCTTTCTTCCCCATGCCTTCTTCCAGCCTCTGCCTTCCAATCTCCCAAGCTCCAGCGCCCGAAAAAAGCTTTCATCTTTCCCACTGCCACCACCTTCTCTAGCCATTGTCGGATCTGGTTCCAAGGGCAAGTGGGAGGCCTCCTCCGTCACGGAGAAGGAGGTGAAGAATCTCCGGAGCGCAGGGTACCTGGCTGCAGACGTTGCGCACAGGCTCCCTGACGAGGGTCAAGTCATCCCCACTCCTGAGCCAGCCGAAAGGGTCATCTTCCTCCCCCATTTTCTTAGAGGGCTAGGATTTCCACTCCACCCCTTCATCAGGGGACTCGTGTTCTATTATGGGCTAGATTTCCATGATCTAGCCACAAATTCCTTCCTCCACATCTCGGCATTCATCATCATGTGCGAGGCTCTACTCCGCATCCCACCCCACTTCTGCCTATGGCTTAAAATCTTCAACGTGAAGCCGAAGGTGGTAACGGGCAGCATGCGGACTGCAGCAGGGCCATGATAAGCCAACTGCCCAATGCAACATGGCCCAAGGGGGCCTTCATCGAGACCGTCAAGGTCTGGCAGCATGAGTGGTTCTACATCACCGAGCCGCGCCGCCCCAACTGGGCGGCAATTCAGGAGTTCAGATCCGGACCCCCCATGAGGCTCACCTCATGGACCGCTAAGGGCCTCGACTGGGGGTCCCAGACGGAGGTGCAGATGCTACAGACGTGCATCACCAACGTGTTGGGCAAAAATGTTGGTCTCACCAATGTGGTGCAGATCATGCTCTTCCGCCGCATCCTCCCCTGCCAACGCTGGGCCTCCCCCATGTGGGAGTTCAATCCGGAGGAGATGCAGACCTTGAAGTGCTTCTTCGCACAATGAACGAAGGAATATGGAAGCTGCTTTTCAAGGCCCAGAAGAGCTGGCCTATGGAGACCGAAGACGTCAGGCTCGACATCGAGAATCCGGCCACTCCGGTAAGTACTAACTTTCTGAAGATATGTCCAGTCTGTATTTTTTATCAATATGAATCTTATCAGCCCACTTCTTTACAGGGCTCGACAAAGAAAGCGGAGCAGATCAAGAGTCCGGCTCCGTTGCCTGAAGACACAACCACTCCCTAGATGACGGAGATGCTAGTCCCGGCGCCCTACCAGGCGCTGGAGAAGAAGGGCAAGGAGCCCAAGGGCGGGCCCCACCGCAGTGGTCCTTTGGACGCTATCTACGGAGAGACTGAGGTCATCTCCTCTCATGAGGAAGACGGGGACGAAGAGGAGGAGGAGGAGGAGGAGAGCGACTCCCCTCACAAAATGAGGAAGAAGAAGAGGACAGCCTCCGAAAACCTGGAGGGGGCGACACCGAAGAGGGGGAAGATAACCCTCTCAATCAGTTCAGACTCGGAGTCTGAACACAGCCCGAGGAGAGCCTCCAGGGTGAAGCCCCTGGTCGAATCATAAGTATCAAAATATTACTTGTTTAGCTTCCGCTTACCTGCCTCTGTCATATAAATTATATCTTTGCTTGCTTTTCAGCCCTCCACACGATATTCCGAACGCCTCGTCTTCGTCGGGGAACTCTCTGGCGCCTGAAGAGGCGGAGAGTGACGCTCTGTTGCGGGCCCCCTCACCTACTGCCATGGAGGACACCGAGGTGTCGTCCCAAAGGACTCCTGGCCGAGGAGGGGTGGACGAGGGCATCGAGAAGGCGCCTGAGGTTAACGCCTCGGTTGCTGAAGACCTGGGGGAGGCGACCCCCATGAATACCAACAATGGGGAGCCCCAACAGTCCGGGCCCCTACCGCACACTATTCCGGAGACCAATACGGCTCCAGAAAGGGATGTGCAGCCCCCTTCAACAGAGGAGGGAGGAGCAACAGCTCCAGGAGCGACCTCCATTAATCCGGAGGCTATTCCTGCTCTGGAGGAGACACTGCAACGCGCTTCCATCGTGGAGGAGCACCCACCCTGATGGGTGTGGTTATGAAAAAGGTTCAGTATGCGAAAAGTGGACAAAAGGAAGCCTTCAACAGCATACTGATGGGCTTTGAGGTATGCGATGTAATCTTCTAACAGGTTTTTCATATAAACGGATGAGCCCATGTATAGATAGTAGCCGGTGAGACTCTGTCTGGATTAAAACAATCCGAACAGAGGATCCCAAGACAAATTGTTAATATACCGTGCTAATGTGTGAGACAGGCATCCATGTTGGCGGCTACTGCCCAGACCGCAGAGGTTTCCGAGCTCAATCGGAAGCTTCGATTAGCCGATGAGGAACTCGACCGCGTCAACAAGTGATTTGACGAAACACAAGGTATGCGGAACTTACATACCAGAAGTGATATGTGTATTGAGTATTTTTAACTTATTTGATCTTGTGATTATGATCACAGTTGGCACGGTCGAGGTCAAATTCCTCAAGAGCGCGCTTGCCCAAGCCCAAAAAGAGGCGGAGATGAACAGGGCAGCCGCTGATAAAGCGGCAAAGGAACTGGAGGCAGAGCGAACTGCCCGCCGAAAACATGAGGCTCGGGTAGGCAAAGTTGAGCAAGAGCTCAAGGACGCCATTACTAAGTGCGAGTCCTTGGAGCAGAAGACTTCGAACCAAGCATCCGAACCCACCAAGGCTCTTCGGGATATCAAGGAGGCCCGGGTTGAGTCCTAGAGCACCCGCCAGGAGATCCAGCAGTCGAAGCAGATAGCAGCTGGTAAGGCTTTTCTTTTGCAGAGTAAATTTGCAAGTAGGAGGTATATCTTAATGACCCGAGTTTGGAGTTCTCCAGGCGCTTTTGCGGACCTTCCGCCGACGCCGCAGAGTTCTTCTGAGCCAAAGAGGGGAGCTCAATGTAGAAGCTGTTCTGTCGCAATATCTTGCGCCAGAGCATCCGATGCCCCTTAGCGATCAGCTAAAGCAGCTGACCGAGCTGCATAGGGTGGCCATCTTGGCAATGAAGGACCTGATAGTCTAGCTTTGGCCAGCCGAGCCAATGCCCAGCAGCTACTTCGGCCTCGTGAAGCAGCTTGCCAATGCATGTCCTCAGATTGGCGCCATAAAGCGGCCGGCCTGCATAGAAGGTGTCCGGATGGCCTTTGCCGACATCAAGATGCAATGGGTGAAGATGAAGGCCACCGAAATTGCAACCGCAGGGCCGCCCGAAGGCAAGGATCACCGGAGGCTGGAGAGGTACTTCAGCGAGGTCCTCGAGGGTGCCTAAATTGTAGAGGGCCAATGTTCAAAGGACGTAATATTTGAGTAGTGGAGTTCGAGTTGTAAAAAACCATGTAATGAACTCATGATGTGAAATATCTATGGTTTGGTCTTTTGATTTAATTTACCGTCCCGTGCGTCCGTTTATTTATAAGTCTGAAAGTTACCAGTCGTCGGCTTCTGCCCCCTTGTAGATACTACAGGGGTGTTCAGGAACGCATGGCCGCACTTTATCCAACGTCTTGGTCCTGTATAGGAGGCATCCTGCAAGATAAACTAGGCAATTAGACTATGCGGCTTTATTACTTTCACTTAGCCATAGGAGTCCATTGGTGGGGCTAAGTACTAGCCCCTGTTGCATGAATGGCAATCCGGATTACGGCGCCTTTGCGACAAGGTTGGTCGAATCACAGCCCCTTGTATAAAACCACATAAATCGTGAATGATTTGTAGTATAACACTAAGTCACCGGTTCGCTGACCAACTCTCGCATATCATGACGGTCAGTTTTCGGCTTTCTCTACTGAGGTACTTGACCGGATGAACCAGAAGTACAATCGTAGTAGTTCTCCCTTTACTACTGTTAGCGTTCTGGATACGGGAGTACCCAGTCTGCCTGCGGCCTGCGGCATGGCCCCATTGACGGCCTGGTACGACCCAGCTTCGACATCGACAACTCAAGGCCCTCGCGAGGGGCCAAGCCTCGGGAGGCGGACGACACCAAGAGCTCCAAAAGGATCAGCCTCCTCTGGCTGGCTCCCGAGGAGCGATGATTTCTATGCAAGGCTCACCTCGTGAGGTTCGGGTGACGTGAGCCATGATGATTGAGGCCAGGCGGGCGCCAGCGGGCACAGTGTACCAGTTTCCTCTTTTGCACAAAGGAGGCAAGCAACAGGCGCAGAGTCCCGAGGAAGTAGCCAAAGGTTTCCATTCCCGTGCAACAAGACCAAGACCGCCAGGACGGCAGGACGGAGGTCATCGCCGAGCCCACCACAGTGTCATGACCAGAGGCTTTTGTAGGTGAAACCACTTTAGTCAGAATAAGATGTACTAGTTGTCTTCCTTCAAATTTGGTCGTTGTGGGATCCCTTCCCGCCTTCATTTGGGAAGAGGACCAAGGCCACTATAAATAGGACCTGACCACCACCATGGAGAGGGGGACGGATCAAGTCGACTGCATCCATTCCACCCTCACCAGCTCACTTGGGCTCAAGAACACACCTCTTGAGGTTGTTCTCCACTGTACTAGTTCATCCTCAGCCCCTCGAGGCAAATCCACCACAAAGCAGGAGTAGGGTTTTACACCGCAAGGTGGCCCAAACCTGGCTAAACTGTTGTGTCCCCTTTCCTTCGAGCTCGACGCGCTAGGCTGTGAGATTGGTGAGTAGGAAGACTGGGGAGGGTGAGATCTTTGCACACACCCCAGAGTTCGAACCTCTCAAGGCTTTGCGGAAGTCGAAATCCAACATTTGGCGCGCCAGGTAGGGGTGTGTCGAAGATCCACCGCTCTGTCCGCTGCGCTCCGCTGTCGGCTCTCATCGTAGGTGCTCCTCCATTGACCGGACCATCACGCACCTTTGGGGGAGCCATGGGCCTCCGGCCTTGCACCCCCACCCTACGGCAGGTGCAGTAGGCACCCAAGTTCAGGACGGAGTTGCCGCCCCACTACGACGGTGCGGCAGATCCGGCAGGCTTCCTCCAAGCATATGAGGAGGTAGTTTGGGCAGCCAGTGGAGACGACAATGTCATGGCCAACTGGCTCCCCATGGCCCTCATGGGCGTGCCACGCGTCTGGCTGCTCAACCTACCAGAGTCTTCTGTGGCCTCCTAGGAGTAATTGCGCGGCCTCTTCCTTATGCACTTCGCGGCGCCGACGCCCCACGCCGTCGCAGTCCTCCTCGGTGGCTCGCACGCGCCACCCTCGGACCGCCACATCAAGTAGTTCTTTCGCCAAGTGGGTGCCGCCCGCGTGCAGTCGGGGGCTCCACCGGGCCGGGCGGCGCCCAAGGCCGACCTCACCTTTAATTCGGAGGATCACCCTGCTACCACAGCAGGCGCAGGCACACTCTCGATGCTCTGCACCCCCACCATCTGCAACGTGGCGATCACCAAGACCCTCATCCATGGTGGAGCCGGCCTCAATGTGCTCTCTATGGAGGCATTTGGCTTGCTTCACATGCCCTATGGCCGGCTCCGTCCCACCAAGCACTTCTCCAGGGTCGGCAACGACAACAACAACAACAACACCCGCTACGACGGCGCGGCAGATCCTGCAGGCTTCCTCCAAGCGTATGAGGAGGTAGTTTGGGCGGCCGGCGGAGACGGCAATGTCATGGCCAACTGGCTCCCCATGGCCCTCATGGGCGTGCCACGCGTCTGGCTGCTCAACTTGCTAGAGTCTTCTGTGGCCTCCTGAGAGTAACTGCGTGGCCTCTTCCTTATGCACTTCGCGGCGCCGACGCCCAACGCCATCGCAGCCCTCCTCGGTGGCTCGCACGCGCCACCCTCGGACCGCCACATCAAGTAGTTCTTCTGCCAAGTGGGTGCCACCCGCGTGCAGTCGGGGGCTCCACCGGGCCGGGCGGCGCCCAAGGCCGACCTCACCTTTAATTCGGAGGATCAGCCCGCTACCACAGCAGGTGCAGGCGCACTCCCGATGCTCTGCACCCCCACCATCTGCAACGTGGCGGTCACCAAGACCCTCATCCACGGTGGAGCCGGCCTCAATGTGCTCTCTATGGAGGCATTCGGCTTGCTTCACGTGCCCTATGGCCGGCTCCGCCCCACCAAGCCCTTCTCCAGGGTCGGCGACGACAACAACAACAACATGAATGCAACTCCGACAGATAATATAAAATTAGGGCACCCGCATGGCCACCGCTTCAATAGAACAACAACAACAATAACAATAACAACAACAACAACAACAACAACAACAACAACAACAACAACAACAACAACAACACATATTTGAAGCAAAATCATCCCAAATTAATACTCAAACAAACATAACAATAAGTTCATCAACCCACAACATCAAATTAAAACATAATTCATGAAATCCACAACATGAAATGCAACACAAATACAACAAGGTTCAGCAAACAATACATCATAGTTCATGCACAATACCACAAACTTAGAGATGAAACTAGGAGGCTTGCTCCCCATCCCATGTCCACCACCCCCTCTCTGATGTTAGGGTACACCTGCATGAAGCGTCTGATTCGGTCTTCCCTTCTACTCGGCAGAACACACATTCTCATGAGGTCATAGAAGATGTAGGCCCACGCTCATTCTTAATGATCATGTTGTGCATGATCACGCAAGCAGTCATGATGTACCAATAGTGGACAAGTTTAACCAAAATTTTACCTTGTGGCAATTTTGTGAAACACCTTGTGTGTGAGGAGATAGAAACCTGTCGATTGCCAATCGGAGCGTGGATGGTAGTAGCGCCGACGAGGAGTGGCTCCGAAAGGCATCTCCTATGCCACCTTGACGCTTGTCGGCTCGTGGCTGCACGTAATGTCGATGCCGCAACGCCGACGGCGCCGACCGAAGCAGTGGTCGCGCAACTCGGCCGCGGTGGTCACGCGACTGTCTGAGGTAGCTTGGGCGGCCAGTTATCCTACTACGGACGGTGACCATGAGCTACGGCCGCCATCACGAACTCCGGCGCTCCGGCAAACAGTTGAATCGACCAAAAACAACACGGTGGCGGATCCAAATCGGCGCGATGGTGGGACCTCTGGCGGCCAGTTGTTCTACTACGGGCAGCGACCACGAGCTGTGAACACCATCACAAGCGCCGGCGCTCAGCAAACAACCAAATCTGCCAAAAACAACAAGGCAGCGGATCCAAATCGGCGCGATGGTGGGACCTCTGGCAGCCAGTTGTCCTACTACGGACAGCGACCACGAGCTGCGACCACCATCACGAGCACCGGCACTCCGGCAAACAGCCAAATCTGCCAAAAACAACACGACGACATATCCAAATCGACACGACGGCGAGACCTCTGGCGGCCGTCTGGACAGCGGGACCTGATGCACACTGCCAAATTTGCATCACCAAGTGCCCTATTTTACATCTAGAGTAGATACTGAGTAATTTTTTTTGATCTGCATTATGTGTTGAAGCTCCGTTTTTGCGGGCCTTCGTGATGTAAAATCAGTTATTTACAAATCTACATCACCTATTGGAGATGCTCTTATTGCACTTTCAACATATATTGGTTAAATGGTTAGGATGACAATGGTATCCCCTGCCCACCAAGTCCAAGTTCCAGACTTGAGGTTGGTGCTTGCATTTTCCTGTATTTACTTCAGGTCTTTCGGCAATGTGCGTTCAGTGGGAGGACACGTTCCCCTCGACTACGAAGGCGTTTATGGCGACTTCGTCAATCCCAAGATGATGTGCCGGCTCAGTTTCTCGAAAATGCTCATAGGGATATGGTGTGCGTGCGTGGGGTGACTGTAAGTTTGTGTATACGAGCAACTTCGACTGCACAGTGTTCAAAAATATTTTACTAGTTAAATATGTGATTAAATTTGACCTAAATTATGACAAAGACTAATAAACCGGAGGTAGTATTACACGTTTCGTGTTACATTTTTGTAGGATTCAATGTGCCATGACAATCTAGTGCTGCGTCTTTTCCATTTGTGTGGTTTTAAAAATTGTGTGAATGTCCAGTAGGCCTAGGATGGTAAATGGGATGTCACGTCCAAGCTAGCACGGTAACAAGGATGTCACGTCGGATCGTAGAAAACGAGAAATGCTAAAACAAATGTGGAAAAAGAGTCTGCACGCATTGGACCGAGCCATGCGCGCTGCCACGTCTGTTCCCGGGCCGGGCAAGCACAGGAGTGTACTACATGTAGTACAGATTTTGCATGTACCACCACTCCACCAGCACCGGCCGGCCGGCCGTCGTATTGATACGACGTGGCTACACGCCTAGCGGCTGCCTCTGTCTGGCATCCATGAATGAGAGGGGAGGAGTATTTCAGAAGCAAGCCCATCACTGCGCCGGCCTGCTCCTGCTCCCGCTCTGCTTTCGATGCACTGCACGCCAAAGCGACGCCCCTACGACGCAAGAGAGAGAAACGCTGCCGCTAGCCTGCTGCTCTAGCGGTCGAGGATGGAGTGACCACTGCGGCGCCGCGGCCTCGCAGGCTCCGTTTGAGAGTGAGGGGCTCACCTCGTCGGGTCCTAGCATTGCTCCCCCTCTTTCCTCGCCATCGCGGAGCGGGGCGAGAGCGATCGAGGAGGGAGAAACGAGGAGGGATTTCAGTTAATCAGGTGGGTAGGGATGAGATCGATGCGCGCGTGGGTCGTGCTCCTCTCTTGTTTTGGCCGCGAGCCGCAAGAGATTCCTCCTCATCCGGACGAGGCCTATCTGCCCCCGTTGCCGTCAGTCGTGCTCCGATTGTCCTGTTGCGCCCACGCGCGTTGTTCTTGACGACTCCCCAGTGGTTCTTGGATCGTAGCCAGTGCTGGATTTTGGCGCTTCTTGATGCGCGATTGCTTTTTAGTCTCGGCCGCGCCGATCCCTTGCAGTCTGAGCCTTTCTGACCTCTTGGTTTCGTTTTCAGAGAGCCGGGGCGGAGAGGGAGGATGATGCTGAGGAGGGTGGTGTCCGACCAGGCCGCGGCAGGGGATGCGCTCGACGGCGCCGCAGGGGGGAGGCCCCGCGGCCCGGCCTTCTTCGCCGTGCCGCGGCTGCTCGTGGGGCTCGCGGCGGCCAAGCGCGGGACGCCGGACTGCGACTCTACCGCGCGCAGCCCCAAGTCGCCGCTCGAGCACAGGGCCTTCCCCGCGCTCGGCGGTTCGCTGCTCGGGTCGCCGCGGTCACCCAGGAGCTGGGACTCTCAGCGCGTCGGTCTGGGCGGTCTCGTCGACACCCTCGCCGAGCCCGCCGCCGACGCCAAGAATCGCCTGCTCGGGTTCCAGATGCGCCCAACGAAGCTGCAATGCCTCGCCAAATCCTACACCTCCCTGCCCAAAGACATGCCGAAAGACTGCGGGCATGCGCAACCGGAGCTCGGGGAGGTGGAGGTCGCCGGCGCCGGTGGCATGTCCGTTCCTTGCACTAGGTTCTATGGGGATGTGAAGTCTGGTCCAGAGGTCATCGTGTCCAGTGGTGCTCAGCTCGGCTTTAGTAACCACTCCGTCGACCGTGCCAAGTTCCCTGCTTCCGGGTCGCTGCCAGTGTCGATTGGCGGACCACGCCGATACATCGGGTCCGTGTCGGCAATGGAGGTCGAGCAGTCTGAGGACTACACCTGCATCATAGCTCACGGCTCCAATCCGAAGACCACCCGCATTTTTGGGGATTGCATCTTGGAGCCCTGCCCTGTTCTCATGCCTGACTGGGAGAGCAAGGAGATCGATGTGGACAAGGAAGGAGCTGAGTTGTACTGGCTGGTCAAGGGCTCCCCCGACGCCGACGCCGCCGAGGAGTCCACGCGCTTCTGCTCGTCTTGCAAGAAGAACCTGAATGGCAACGAATCTTCCATTTATCGGTATGTCGATGCATTTACCCAGTCATCTTCAGTACTATTGATTCGAATAAGCGATGATTGTGATGTATCTTGAGATGCGATGACCATCTTCATTCAGTTCTTCGGGGAATTTGCATCACCTACATTCATAGATAATTCCTCTTCAGATGGAATGATGGATAGAATGGAAACATACATGAAGAGTTGCACTTCTTTCCTTAACTAAACAAGTTAAAAATGAATTTGGCATCACATCATTTATCTACTTAGCAGTTAGCACCAGTGAACAAGTTGTTGATTTTTCACGTGTCATAGGAAGACTTAAGAAACACTAAACAATTTGCTGAATGCCCTTTTTGCAGCGGTGAGAATGCATTTTGTGCTGGCAACTGCAGAAACCAAGCAGTCCTGAATGAAGATGAAGATGAAGATGAAGATGAAGATGAAGATGAAGATGAGAAAAATCCTGCACTCTCCTCTCCCAGCTCAGCTAGTTCGACTTCGCAGTTTGACGACGATGACATCTTCATCGATGGGGTGGTCGTGCTGACATGACCTCCGTGTCCCCTGATACCTGACCAATGCACCCTGTGTCGTGCCAGGAAGATGGGTCAATAATGTAGTTTAGTGATCGTTCATCATCGCCATTGCCACCACCGCGGTCATTAGTTTGCTGGTTTTTGTAAGTTATGTTTCAGCACTTGAGATATTGGGTGGAATTGATGGATTGGAAGCTGCATGCCCTGTAGTTTTGGTCATAAGGCAGTTTTGGCGATTATGAGCTCCTTTTCTTTTTCTCTCTTCTTTGATTACCTCTTGGCAGCCATGGCAATGTTCCCGTGATGTAAGTTGGGACAATTTGATGAGATGACGGCATTGAGCTTGAAAATGCCAAATGGAGACCGAGGTCGTAGTTTGAAAAATCCAAAATTCATGCTTTTATATGTCTCAGATATTTTTGAAAAAAATACACATATATTGGAGACATAATGTGCACGTATGTAAATCTTCATGATGAAATGCGTTAAAAGGAGAGCTACATACACAAAAATTTGTGGCTTTCCAACACATGGACGGTTCATTCTCAAAGTTCATGGTTTCGATTTCTTTGTGCAGCTCGCAATGCAAGGTTCATTCTCAAAGTTCATGATTTTGTTTTCTTTGTGCAGTTCGCAAGTCAAGGTATTTCATTGTGAAATTTTACACACATATACATTACATCCTTGTATACATGTATATTATTATTTTTATTTTATTTTTTTAATCTGGGAAGTTCAACTTTTTTTTTTTAATTTCGGCCACCATTGAGCCCGGTCTGCAAAAAGCCTACTCGTTATTGGTTTCTCAAAAGATCTGGCAGATAGAAGCTGGAGCAAACCAAACTTGCTAGATTCGGATAGATTGTCAGTAATACCAGTGATCTGGTGCCTGTGCAGACTGATTTTTCTTTTCTAGTGTAGCATCATAAGGGATGCACGAAAGCTGGGCAGACAATGGAAAAAGAGGGGTATGTGAGATCAATCAACATTATTCAGATGATACTCCCACCGTTCCTAAATATTTGTCTTTTTAGACATTTAAATGGACTATAATATACGAATATACGTAGACATATTTTAGAATGTAGATTCACCCATTTTACTTCGTTTGTAGTCACTTGTTGAAATCTCTAGAAAGACAAATATTTAGGAATGGAGGGAGTAAATGACATGGAGAGGGAGCACTCCCTTTTTCAAGAAAAAAGGATGATAAATCACATGATTTCTATGCTTTAAATAGAGAGATGAATTCAGCAACAAATTGAAAGCCATCCAAATTTACATGCTCCGGGGCAAAACGTTTGAGGTGGAACCTTCATAATTGTATGCGCAGGTTCCTCTAAAAAAGAAAACTTCAGTTCCACTTCCGCTTCGGTACAACCCCCCTAAACACATCAACGGTGGAGATCCCTTCATACCCCTTCATCTATCTACTACCCCTATAAAAGCACGAGAGGGCGGAGAACCAAATCATCCTATCCATCGAAACCTGCAATCCGATGGTCTACATCCCTCCAGCCTACTAAACGTGTTTTATGGTTTAATTACGCACCATGCCATTGGGTTAATCTACTATCTATCTATTTACCACTGCGTATTAGCCGTCTAATCGACGATCTAACGGTCTAAAATATCCGTTAACGAAAACTATCATTAACGAAATCTCCCCTCGCTAAAGAAACCCGGTACCCCGCTACCGCTCGCCCTTCTCTCGCACGCCTCTTTCTCTCTCGCACGCCCGCACGCCCCTTCTGGCCAACCTCTCGACCACGCCCCGCTCGGCCCCTTTCGCCAACCGCTCGCCCCGCCGCCGCTTGGCCCCTTCTCGCCAACTGCTCGCCCCGCCGCCGCTCGGCCCTGTCGCCGCCCCTTCACGCCTCGCCGCGGCCGCTCGGCCCCGCTGCCGCCCCGTGAACGGCTACTCCGATCTGTTGAGGTACGTAGCAGAAATTCAAAATTTTCCTACGTGTCACCAAGATCTATCTATGGAGAAACCAGCAACGAGGGGAAGGAGAGTGCATCTACATACCCTTGTAGATCGCTAAGCGGAAGCATTCAAGAGAACGGGGTTGAAGGAGTCGTACTCGTCGTGATCCAAATCACCGGAGATCCTAGTGCCGAACGGACGGCACCTCCGCGTTCAACACACGTACAGCCCGGTGACGTCTCCCATGCCTTGATCCAGCAAGGAGAGAGGGAGAGGTTAAGGAAGACTCCATCCAGCAGCAGCACAGCGGCGTGGTGGTGGTGGAGGAGCGTGGCAATCCTGCAAGGCTTCGCCAAGCACCGCGCGAGAGGAGGAGTACTTGGGAGGGGGGAGGGCTGCGCCAGAACTTGGGGTGCGGCTGCCCTCCCACCCCTCCACTATTTATAGGTGGGGGAAGAGGGGGCCGGCCCACCTAGATCCCATCTAGGGTTGGGGGCAGCGTCCAAGGGGGTAGGAGTGCCTCCCAAGTCAAGTGGAGGCCCTCCCCCTTAGGGTTTCCCCCTTCCCATGCGCATGGGCCTTGGGGGGGCTGGTGCCCCTGGCCCATTAAGGCTAGGGAGCCCCCTACAGCCCATGCTACTGTATTGGACGTGGTGGAACAATCTCCGGACCTCCGGACCCCTCCGGAATCCTCCGGAACCTTCTAGAAGCTTCCCGGTACAATACCGGAAAAACCCGAACTTTTCCCGAAACCCGAACAACAACTTTCCATATATAAATCTTTACCTCCGGACCATTCCGGAACTCCTCGTGACATCCGGGATCTCATCGGGACTCCGAACAACATTCGGTAACCACATACAAACTTCCTTTATAACACTAGCGTCATCAAACATTAAGTGTGTAGACCCTACGGGTTCGGGAGACATGTAGACATGACCGAGACGTTCTCTGGTCAATAACCAACAGCGGGATCTGGATACCCATGTTGGCTCCCACATGTTCCACGATGATCTCATCGGATGAACCACGATGTCAAGGACTCAATCAATCCCGTATACAATTCCCTTTGTCTAGCGGTATTATACTTGCCCGAGATTCGATCGTCGGTATACCGATACCTTGTTCAATCTCGTTACCGGCAAGTCTCTTTACTCGTTCCGTAACACATCATCCCGCAATCAACTCTTTGATCACATTGTGCACATTATGATGATGTCCTACCGAGTGGGCCCAGAGATACCTCTCCGTCACACGGAGTGACAAATCCCAGTCTCGATTCGTGCCAACCCAACAGACACTTCGGAGATACCTATAGTGCACCTTTATAACCACCCAGTTACGTTGTGATGTTTGGTACACCCAAAGCATTCCTACGATATCCGGGAGTTGCACAATCTCATGGTCTAAGGAAATGATACTTGACATTAGAAAAGCTTTAGCATACGAACTACGATCTTTGTGCTAGGCTTAGGATTGGGTCTTGTCCATCACATCATTCTTCTAATGATGTGATCCCGTCATCAACGACATCCAATGTCCATGGTCAGGAAACCGTAACCATCTATTGATCAACGAGCTAGTCAACTAGAGGCTTACTAGGGACATGGTGTTGTCTATGTACCCACACATGTATCTGAGTTTCCTATCAATACAATTATAGCATGGATAATAAACGATTATCATGAACAAGGAAATATAATAATAACTAATTTATCATTGCCTCTAGGGCATATTTCCAACAGTCTCCCACTTGCACTAGAGTCAATAATAATCTAGTTCACATCGCCATGTGATTAACACTCAGAGGTCACATCGCCATGTGACCAACATCCAAAGAGTTTACTAGTGTCATTAAACTAGTTCACATCATCATGTGATTAAGACTCAATGAGTTATGTGGTTTGATCATGTTTTGCTTGTGAGAGAGGTTTTAGTCAACGGGTCTGCAACATTCAGATCCATATGTACTTCGCAAATCTCTAGGTCATATTGTAAATGCTGCTTCCACGCTCCACTTGGAGCTATTCCAAATGGTCGCTCCACTATACGTATCCGGTTTGCTACTCAGAGTCATTCGGATAGGTGTTAAAGCTTGCATCGTCGTAACCCTTTACGCCGAACTCTTTATCACCTCCATAATCGAGAAACATATCCTTATTCCTCTAAGGATAATTTTGACTGCTATCTGGTGATCCACTCCTTGATCACCATTGTACCCTCTTGCCAGACATGTGGTAAGGCACACATCAGGTGCGGTACACAGCACAGCATACTGTAGAGCCTACGTCTAAAGCATAGGGGACGACCTTCGTCCTTTCTCTCTTTTCTGCCGTGGTCGAGCTTTAAGTCTTAACTTCATACCTTACATCTCAGGCAAGAACTCCTTCTTGGACTAATCCATCTTGAACACCTTCAAGATCATGTCAAGGTATATGCTCATTTGAAAGTACCATTTAGCGTTTTTGATCTATCCTCATAGATATTGATGCTCAATGTTCAAGCAGCTTATTCCAGGTTTTCTATTGAAAAACACCTTTCAAATAATCCTTTATGCTTTCCAGAAACTCTACAACATTTCTGATCAACAATATGTTAGCAACATATACTCATCAGAAATTCTATAGTGCTCCCAATCACTTCTTTGGAAATACAAGTTTCTCATAAACTTTGTATAAACCCAAAATCTTTGATCATCTCATCAAGGCGTACATTCCATCTCCGAGATGCTTGCTCCAGTCGGATCGCTGGAGCTAGCATACCTTTTAGCATCCTTAGGATCGACAAAACCTTTCTGATTGTATCGCATACAACCTTTGTTGGAAATATGCCCTAGAGGCAATAATAAATTAGTTATTATTATATTTCCTTGTTCATGATAATTGTTTATTATCCATGCTATAATTGTATTGATAGGAAACTCAGATACATGTGTGGATACATAGACAACACCATGTCCCTAGTAAGCCTCTGATTGACTAGCTCGTTGATCAATAGATGGTTACGGTTTCCTGACCATGGACATTAGATGTCATTGATAATGGGATCACATAATTAGGAGAATGATGTGATGGACAATACCCAATCCTAAGCATAGCACAAGGATCGTGTAGTTCGTATGCTAAAGCTTTTCTAATGTCAAGTATCATTACCTTAGACCATGAGATTGTGCAACTCCCGGATACCGTAGGAATAATTTGGGTGTACCAAACGTCACAACGTAACTGGGTGGCTATAAAGGTGCACTACAGGTATCTCCAAAAGTGTCTGTTGGGTTGGCACGAATCGAGACTGGGATTTGTCACTCCGTGTAAACGGAGAGGTATCTCTGGGCCCACTCGGTAGGACATCATCATAATGTGCACAATGTGACCAAGGGGTTGATCACGGGATGATGTGTTACGGAACGAGTAAAGAGACTTGCCGGTAACGAGATTGAACAAGGTATCGGTATACCGATGATTGAATCTCGGGCAAGTACAATACCGTTAGACAAAGGGAATTGTATACGGGATCGATTGAGTCCTTGACATCGTGGTTCATCCGATGAGATCATCGTGGAACATGTGGGAGCCAACATGGGTATCCAGATCCCTCTACTGGTTATTGACCGGAGAACGTCTCGGTCATGTCTACATGTCTCCCGAACCCGTAGGGTCTACACACTTAAGGTTCGATGACGCTAGGGTTATAAAGAAAGTTTGTATGTGGTTATCGAATGTTGTTCGGAGTCCCGGATGAGATCCCGGACGTCACGAGGAGTTCCGGAATGGTCCGGAGGTAAAGATTTATATATGGAAAGTTGTTGTTCGGGTTCCGAAAAAAGTTCGGGTTTTTTCGGTATTGTACCGGGAAGCTTCCAGAAGGTTCCGGAGGATTCCGGAAGGGTCCGGAGGTCCGGAAATTGTTCCACCACGTCCAATACAGTAGCATGGGCTGTAGGGGGGCGCCCTAGCCTTAATGGGCCAGGGGCACCAGCCCCCCCAAGGCCCATGCGCATGGGAGGGGAAAACCCTAAGGGGGAGGGCCCCCACTTGACTTGGGAGGCACTCCTCCCCCCCCTTGGCCGCCGTCCCCAACCCTAGATGGGATCTAGGGGGGCGTCCCCCTCTTCCCCCCACCTATAAATAGTGGAGGGGTGGGAGGGCAGCCGCACCACATGTTCTGGCGCAGCCCTCCCCCTCTCCCAAGTACTCCTCCTCTCCCGCGGTGCTTGGCGAAGCCCTGCTGGATCACCACGCTCCTCCATCACCACCATGCCGTTGTGCTGCTGCTGGACAGAGTCTTCCTCAACCACTCCCTCTCTCCTTGCTGGATCAAGGCATGGGAGACGTCACCGGTCACCACCACGCCATTGTGCTGCTGCTGGACGGAGTCTTCCTCAACCTCTCCCTCTCTCCTTGCTGGATCAAGGCATGGGAGACGTCACCGGGCTGTACGTGTGTTGAACGCGGAGGTGCCGTCCGTTCGGCACTAGGATCTCCGGTGATTTGGATCACGACGAGTACGACTCCTTCAACCCCGTTCTCTTGAACGCTTCCGCTTAGCGATCTACAAGGGTATGTAGATGCACTCTCCTTCCCCTCGTTGCTGGTTTCTCCATAGATATATCTTGGTGACACGTAGGAAAATTTTGAATTTCTGCTACGTTCCCCAACAGTGGTATCAGAGCCAGGTTTATTGCGTAGATTCTTTGCACGAGTAGAACACAAAGTAGTTGTGGGTGTTGATTTTGTTCAATATGCTTACCGTTACTTGTCTAATCTTGTTTCGACGGTATTGTGGGATGAAGCGGCCCGGACCGACCTTACACGTACACTTACGTGAGACAGGTTCCACCGACTGACATGCACTTGGTGCATAAGGTGGCTAGCGGGTGCCAGTCTCTCCCACTTTAGTCGGAACGGATTCAATGAAAAGGGTCCTTATGAAGGGTAAATAGCAATTGACATATCACGTTGTGGTTTTTGCGTAGGTAAGAAACGTTCTTGCTAGAAACCCATAGCAGCCACGTAAAACATGCAAACAACAATTAGAGGACGTCTAACTTGTTTTTGCAGGGTATACTATGTGATGTGATATGGCCAAGAAGAATGTGATGAATATATGTGATGTATGAGATTGATCATGTTCTTGTAATCGGAATCACGACTTGCATGTCGATGAGTATGACAACCGGCAGGAGCCATAGGAGTTGTCTTTATTTATTGTATGACCTGCGTGTCATTGAACAACGCCATGTAATTACTTTACTTTATTGCTAACCGATAGCCATAGTAGTAGAAGTAATAAGTTGGCGAGACAACTTCATGGAGACACGATGATGGAGATCATGATGATGGAGATCATGGTGTCATGCCGGTGACGATGATGATCATGGAGTCCCGAAGATGGAGATCAAAAGAAGCAAAATGATATTGGCCATATCATGTCACTTTTTGATTGCATGTGATGTTTATCATGTTTATACATCTTATTTGCTTAGAACGACGGTAGTAAATAAGATGATCCCTCATTAAAATTTCAAGAAAGTGTTCCCCCTAACTGTGCACCGTTGCGAAAGTTCGTCGTTTCTAAGCACCACGTGATGATCGGGTGTGATGGATTCTTACGTTCATATACAACAGGTGTAAGCCAGATTTACACACGCGAAACACTTAGGTTAACTTGACGAGCCTAGCATGTACAAACATGGCCTCGGAACACAAGAGACCGAAAGGTCGAGCATGAGTCGTATAGTAGATACGATCAACATGAAGATGTTCACCGATGATGACTAGTCCGTCTCACGTGATGATCGGACACGGCCTAGTTGACTCGGATCATGTAATCACTTAGATGACTAGAGGGACGTCTATCTGAGTGGGAGTTCATTAGATGAACTTAATTATCCTGAACATAGTCAAAAGATCTTTGCAAATTATGTCGTAAGCTCGCGCTTTAGTTCCACTATTTAGATATGTTCCTAGAGAAAATATAGTTGAAAGTTGACAGTAGCGATTATGCGGACAGTAGAAAGCTAATGTCCTTAATGCACCGCTTAGTGTGCTGAACCCCAAACGTCGTCTGTGGATGTTGCGAACATCGGACATACACGTTTTGATAACTACGTGATAGTTCAGTTAAATGGTTTAGAGTAGAGGCACCAAAGATGTTTTCGAAACGTCGCGGAACATATGAGATGTTTCGAGGTCTGAAATTGGGATTTCAGGCTCGTGCCCACGTCAAGAGGTATGAGATATCCGACGATTTTCTTAGCATGCAAACTAAGGGAGAAAGCTCAATCGATGAGCTTGTGCTCAGATTGTCTGAGTGCAACAATCACTTGAATCGAGTGGGAGTTGATCTTCCAGATGAGATAGTGATGTTTCTCCAAAGTCAATGCCACCAAGCTGCTAGAGCTTCGTGATGAACTATAACATATCAGGGATACATATGATGATCCTTGAGGTATTCGCGATGTTTGACACCGCGAAAGTAGAAATCAAGAAGGAGCATCAATTGTTGATGGTTGGTGAAACCACTAGTTTCAAGAAGGGCAAGGGCAAGAAGGGATACTTCATGAAACGGCAAATCAGCTGCTGCTCCAGTGAAGAAACCCAAGGTTGAACCCAAACCCGAGACTAAGTGCTTCTGTGATAAGGGGAATAGTCACTAGAGCGGAATTACCCTAGATACTTGGTAGATGAGAAGGCTGGCAAGGTCGATAGAAGTATATTGGATATACATTATGTTAATGTGTACTTTACTAGTACTCCTAGTAGCACCAGGGTATTAGATACCGGTTCGGTTGCTAAGTGTTAGTAACTCGAAATAAAAGAGCTACAGAATAAACGGAGACTAGCTAAAGGTGAGCTGACGATATATGTTGGAAGTGTTTCCAAGTTTGATGTGATCAAACATCGCACGCTCCCTCTACCATTAAGATTAGTATTAAACCTAAATAATTGTCATTTGGTGTTTGCGTTGAGCATAGACATGATTGGATTATGTCTATCGCAATACGGTTATTCATTTAAGGAGAATAATGGTTACTCTATTTATTTGAATAATACCTTCAATGGTCTTGCACCTAAAGGAATGGTTTATTGAATCTCGATCGTAGTGATACACATTTTCATGCCAAAAATTATAAGATAGTAATGATAGTACCACTTACTTGTGGCACTGCCATGTAAGTCATATTGGTATAAAACGCATGAAGAAGCTCCATGTTGATGGATCTTTGGACTCACTCATTTTTGAAAAGTTTGAGACATGCGAACCATGTTTATTGGTGCATACGGATGAAGAAACTCCATGCAGATGGATCGTTTAGACTCACTTGATTTTGAATCACTTGAGATATGCAAATCATACCACATGGACAAGATGACTGAAAAGCCTCGGTTTCAGTAAGATGGAACTAGATAGCAACTTGTTGGAAGTAACACATTTTGATGTGTGCAGTCCAATGAGTGCTGAGGCATGCAGTGAATATCGTTATGTTCTTACTTCACAGATGATTCGAGTAGATGTTGAGTATATTTACTTGATGAAACACAAGTCTGAATTATTGAATGGTTCAAGTAATTTCAGAGTGAAGTTTAAGATCTTCGTGACAAGAGGATAGAATGTCTATGATATGATCATAGAGATGAATATCTGAGTTACGAGTTTTGGCACACAATTAAGACATTGTGGAAATTGTTTCACAATTAATACCGCCTGTAACACCATAGTGTGATGGTGTGTCTGAACATCATAGTAGCACCCTATTGGATATGGTGCGTACCTTGATGTCTCTTATCGAATTACCACTATCATTCATGGGTTAGGCATTAGAGACAACCGCACTCACTTTAATAGGGTACCACGTAATTCCGTTGAGATGACACCATTTGGAGAAACCTAAGTTGTCGTTTCTTAAAAAGTTTGGGGCTGCGACGCTTATGTGAAAAAGTTTCAGGTTGATAAGCTCGAACCCAAAGCGAATAAAATGCATCTTCATAGGACACCCAAAACAGTTGGGTATACCTCCTAATTCAGATCCGAAAGCAATAGGGATTGTTTCTTGAATCGGGTCCTTTCTTGAGGAAAAGTTTGTCTCGAAGAATTGAGTGGGAGGATGGTGGAGACTTGATGAGGTTATTGAACCGTCACTTCAACTAGTGTGTAGCAGGGCATAGGAAGTTGTTCCTGTGGCACCTACACCAATTGAAGTAGAAGCTTATGATAGTGATCATGAAGTTTTGGATCAAGTCACTACCGTACCTCGTAGGGTGACAAGGATGCGTACCACTTCAGAGTGGCACAGTAATCCTGTCTTGAAGGTCATGTTGCTAGACAACAATGAACCTACGAGCTATGGAGAAGCGATGGTGGGCCCAAATTCTGACAAATGGTTAGAAGCAATGAAATCCGAGATAGGATCCATGTATCATAACAAAGCATGGACTTTGGTGGACTTGCCCGATGATCGGCAAGCCATTGAAATAAATGGATCTTTAAGAAGAAGACGGACATGGACGGTAATGTCACCGTCTATGAAGCTCGACTTGTGGCGAAGAGTTTTTCACAAGTTCAAGGAGTTGACTACGATGAGATTTTCTCATCTGTAGCGATGCTTAAGTCCGTCGGAATCATGTTAGCATTAGCTGCATTTATGAAATCTGGCAGATGGATGTCAAAACAAGTTTCCTTACCAGTTTTTTGTAAGGAAAGATTGTATGTGATACAATCAGAAAGGTTTTGTCGATCCTAAGGATGCTAAAAGGTATGCTAGCACCAGCGATCCTTCTAAGGACTGGAGTAAGCATCTCGGAGTTGGAATGTACACTTTGATGAGATGATCAAAGATTTTGGGTTTGTACAAAGTTTATGAGAAACTTGTATTTCTAAAGAAGTGAGTGGGAGCACTATAGAATTTCTGATGAGTATATGTTGTTGACATATTATTGATCAGAAATGATGTAGAATTTCTGGAAAGCATATAGGGTTATTTGAAAGATGTTTTTCAATAGAAAACCTGGATTAAGCTACTTAAACATTGAGCATCAAGATCTATAAGGATAGATCAAAATGCTTAATAATACTTTCAAATGAGCACATACCTTGACATGATCTTGAAGGTGTTCAAGATGGATCAGTGAAAGAAGGAGTTCTTGCCTGAGTTGTAAGGTATGAAGTTAAGACTTAAAGCTTGACCACGGCAGAAAAGAGAGAAAGGACGAAGGTCGTCCCCTATGCTTTAGACGAAGGCTCTACAGTATGCTATGCTAAGTACCGCACCTGATGTGTGCCTTGCCACATGTCTGGCAAGAGGGTACAAAGGTGATCAAGGAGTGGATCACCAGATAGCGGTCAAAATTATCCTTAGAGGAATAAGGATATGTTTCTCGATTATGGAGGTGATAAAGAGTTTGGTGTAAAGGGTTATGATGATGCAAGCTTTAACACCTATCCGAATGAATCTGAGTAGCAAACCGGATACGTATAGTGGAGCAATAGCTCCAAGTGGAGCGTGGAAGCAGCATTTACAATATGACATAGAAAATTGCGAAGTACATACAGATCTGAATGTTGCAGAATCGTTGACTAAAACCTCTCTCACAAGCAAAACATGATCAAACCCCAGAACACATTGAGACTTAATCACATGGTGATGTGAACTAGTTTAGACACTAGTAAACTCTTTGGATGTTGGTAACATGGCGATGTGACCTGTCAGTGTTAATCACATGGCGATGTGAACTAGATTATTGACTCTAGTGCAAGTGGGAGACTGTTGGAAATATGCCCTAGAGGCAATAATAAATTAGTTATTATTATATTTCCTTGTTCATGATAATCGTTTATTATCCATGCTATAATTGTATTGATAGGAAACTCAGATACATGTGTGGATACATAGACAACACCATGTCCCTAGTAAGCCTCTGATTGACTAGCTCGTTGATCAATAGATGGTTACGGTTTCCTGACCATGGACATTGGATGTCATTGATAACGGGATCACATCATTAGGAGAATGATGTGATGGACAAGACCCAATCCTAAGCCTAGCACAAGGATCGTGTAGTTCGTATGCTAAAGCTTTTCTAATGGCAAGTATCATTTCCTTAGACCATGAGATTGTGCAACTCCCGGATACCGTAGGAATGCTTTGGGTGTACCAAACATCACAACGTAACTGGGTGGCTATAAAGGTGCACTACAGGTATCTCCGAAAGTGTCTGTTGGGTTGGCACGAATCGAGACTGGGATTTGTCACTCCGTGTAAACGTAGAGGTATCTCTGGGCCCACTCGGTAGGACATCATCATAATGTGCACAATGTGACCAAGGGGTTGATCACGGGATGATGTGTTACGGAACGAGTAAAGAGACTTGCCGGTAACGAGATTGAACAAGGTATCGTTATACCGACGATCGAATCTCGGGCAAGTACAATACCGTTAGACAAAGGGAATTGTATACGGGATCGATTGAGTCCTTGACATCGTGGTTCATCCGATGAGATCATCGTGGAACATGTGGGAGCCAACATGGGTATCCAGATCCCGCTGCTGGTTATTGACCGGAGAACGTCTCGGTCATGTCTACATGTCTCCCGAACCCGTAAGGTCTACACAATTAAGGTTCGATGACGCTAGGGTTATAAAGGAAGTTTGTATGTGGTTACCGAATGTTGTTTGGAGTCCTGGATGAGATCCCGGACGTCACAAGGAGTTCCGGAATGGTCCGGAGGTAAAGATTTATATATGGAAAGTTGTTGTTCGGGTTCCGGAAAAAGTTCGGGTTTTTTCGGTATTGTACCGGGAAGCTTCCAGAAGGTTCCGGAGGATTCCGGAGGGGTCCGGAGGTCCGGAAATTGTTCCGCCACGTCCAATACAGTAGCATGGGCTGTAGGGGGGCGCCCTACCCTTAATGGGCCAGGGGCACCAGCCCCCCCAAGGCCCATGCGCATGGGAGGGGAAAACCCTAAGGCCTTGTTCGGTTGCGTGTGAATCCGAGTGGATTGAAGGGATTTGAGGGGGATTTAAACCTCTTCTAAGTCAAAATATGAACCAATCCCTGCCAATCCCCTCCAATCCTCTTGGGGAGAGGATTAACCGAACAAAGCCTAAGGGGGAGGGCCTCCACTTGACTTGGGAGGCACTCCTCCCCCCCTTGGCCGCCACCCCCAACCCTAGATGGGATCTAGGGGGCCGGCCCCCTCTTCCCCCCGCCTATAAATAGTGGAGGGGTGGGAGGGCAGCCACACCACATGTTCTGGCGCAGCCCTCCCCCTCTCCCAAGTACTCCTCCTCTCCCGCGGTGCTTGGCGAAGCCCTGCTAGATCACCACGCTCCTCCATCACCACCACGCCATTGTGCTGCTGCTGGACGGAGTCTTCCTCAACCTCTCCCTCTCTCCTTGCTGGATCAAGGCATGGAAGACGTCACCGGGCTGTATGTGTGTTGAACGCGGAGATGCCGTCCGTTCGGCACTAGGATCTTCGGTGATTTGGATCACGACGAGTACGACTCCTTCAACCCCGTTCTCTTGAATGCTTCCGCTTAGTGATCTACAAGGGTATGTAGGTGCACTCTCCTTCCCCTCGTTGTTGGTTTCTCCATAGATAGATCTTGGTGACACGTAGGAAAATTTTGAATTTCTGCTACGTTCCCCAACAACCTTTCCCGACGAAAACTGGTAAGGAAACTCGTTTTGACATCCATCTGCTAGATTTCATAAATGCAGCTAATGCTAACATGATTCCGACGGACTTAAGCATCGCTACGGATGAGAAAATCTCATCGTAGTCAACTTCCTTGAACTTGTGAAAAACTCTTCGCCACAAGTCGAGCTTCATAGACGGTGACATTACCGTCCACGTCCGTCTTCTTCTTAAAGATCCATTTATCTCAATGGCTTGCCGATCATCGGGCAAGTCCACCAAAGTCCATGCTTTGTTCTGATATATGGATCCTATCTCGGATTTCATTGCTTCTAACCATTTGTCGGAATTTGGGCCCGCCATTGCTTCTCCATAGCTCGTAGGTTCATTGTTGTCTAGCAACATGACCTTCAAGACAGGATTACTGTACCACTCTGAAGCAGTACGCATCCTTGTCACCCTACGAGGTACGGTAGTGACTTGATCCGAAGTTTCATGATCACTATCATAAGCTTCTACTTCAATTGGTGTAGGTGCCACAGGAACAACTTCCTGTGCCCTGCTACACACTAGTTGTAGTGACGGTTCAATAACCATATCAAGTCTCCACCATCCTCCCAATCAACTTTTCGAGACAAACTTTTCCTCGAGAAAGGACCCGATTAAAGAAACAATCCCTATTGCTTTCGGATCTGAATTAGGAGGTATACCCAACTGTTTTGGGTGTCCTATGAAGATGCATTTTATCCGCTTTGGGTTCGAGCTTATCAACCTGAAACCTTTTTCACATAAGCGTCGCAGCCCCAAACTTTTAAGAAACGACAACTTAGGTTTCTCCAAACCATAGTTCAAACGGTGTCGTCTCAACGGAATTACGTGGTGCCCTAGTAAAGTGAGTGCGGTTGTCTCTAATGCCTAACCCATGAACGATAGTGGTAATTCGATAAGAGACATCATGGTACGCACCATATCCAATAGGGTGCAACTATGATGTTCGAACACACCCTCACACTATGGTGTTCCAGGCGGTATTAGTTGTGAAACGATTTCCACAATGTCTCAATTGCATACCAAACTCATAACTCAGATACTCATCTCTATGATCATATCATAGACATTTTATCCTCTTGTAACGATGATCTTCAACTTCACTCTAAAATTACTTGAACCATTCAATAATTCAGACTTGCGTTTCATCAAGTAAATATACTCAGTATCTACTCAAATCATCCGTGAAGTAAGAACATAATGATATCCACTGCGTGCCTCAGCACTCATTGGACTGCACACATCAAAATGTGTTACTTCCAACAAGTTGCTATTTTGTTCCATCTTACTGAAAACGTGGCTTTTCAGTCATCTTGCCCATGTGGTATGATTTGCATATCTCAAGTGATTCAAAATCAAGTGAGTCCAAACGATCCATCAGCATGGAGTTTCTTTATGCATATATACCAATAGACATGGTTCACATGTCTCAATCTTTTCAAAAATGAGTGAGTCCAAAGATCCATCAACATGGAGCTTCTTCATGCGTTTTATACCAATATGACTTACATGGCAGTGCCACAAGTAAGTGGTACTATCATTACTATCTTATATCTTTTGGCATGAAAATGTGTATCACTACGATCGAGATTCAATAAACCATTCCTTTAGGTGCAAGACCATTGAAGGTATTATTCAAATAAATAGAGTAACCATTATTCTCCTTAAATGAATAAACGTATTGCGATAGACATAATCCAATCATGTCTATGCTCAACACAAACACCAAATGACAATTATTCAGGTTTAATACTAATCTTGATGGTAGAGGGAGCGTGCGATGTTTGATTACATCAAACTTGGAAACACTTCCAACACATATCGTCAGCTCACCTTTAGCTAGTCTCCGTTTATTCTGTAGCTCTTTTATTTCGAGTTACTAACACTTAGCAACTGAACCGGTATCTTAATACCCTGGTGCTACTAGGAGTACTAGTAAAGTACACATTAACATAATGTATATCCAATATACTTCTATCGACCTTGCCAGCCTTCTCATCTACCAAGTATCTAGGGTAATTCTGCTCCAGTGGTTGTTCCCCTTATTACAGAAGCACTTAGTCTCGGGTTTGGGTTCAACCTTGGGTTTCTTCACTAGAGCAGCAGCTGATTTGCCGTTCCATGAAGTATCCCTTCTTGCCCTTGCCCTTCTTGAAACTAGTGGTTTCGCCAACCATCAACAGTTGATGCTCCTTCTGGATTTCTACTTTCGCGGTGTCAAACATCGCGAATACCTCAAGGATCATCATATCTATCCCTGATATGTTATAGTTCATCACGAAGCTCTAGCAGCTTGGTGGCAATGACTTTGGAGAAACATCATTATTTCTGGAAGATCAACTCCTACTCGATTCAAGTGATTGTCGCACTCAGACAATCTGAGCACAAGCTCAACGATTGAGCTTTTCTCCCTTAGTTTGCAGGCTAAGAAAATCGTCAGAGGTCTCATACCTCTTGACGTGGGCACAAGCCTGAAATCCCAATTTCAGCCCTCGAAACATCTCATATGTTCTGCGATGTTTCGAAAACGTCTTTGGTGCCTCAACTCTAAACCGTTTAACTGAACTATCACGTAGTTATCAAAACGTGTATGTCCGATGTTCGCAACATTGGCAGACGACGTTTGGGGTTTAGCACACTGAGCGGTGCATTAAGGACATAAGCTTTCTATTGTCCGCATAATCGTTACTGTTAACTTTCAACTATATTTTCTCTAGCAACATATCTAAACAGTGGAACTAAAGCGCGAGCTTACGACACAATTTGCAAAGGGTTTTTGACTATGTTCAGGATAATTAAGTTCATCTTATGAACTCCCACTCAGATAGACATCCCTCTAGTCATCTAAGTGATTACATGATCCGAGTCAACTAGGCCGTGTCCGATCATCACGTGAGACGGACTAGTCATCATCGGTGAACATCTTCATGTTGATCGTATCCTCCATACGACTCATGCTCGACCTTTCGGTCTCTTGTGTTCCGAGGCCATGTCTGTACATGCTTGGCTCGTCAAGTTAACCTAAGTGTTTCGCGTGTGTAAATCTGGCTTACACCCATTGTATGTGAACGTAAGAATCTATCACACCCGATCATCACGTGGTGCTTCGAAACGACGAACTTTCGCAATGGTGCACAGTTAGGGGGAACACTTTCTTGAAATTTTAATGAGGGATCATCTTATTTACTACCGTCATTCTAAGCAAATAAGATGCATAAACATGATAAACATCACCTGCAATCAAATAGTGACATGATATGGCCAATATCATTTTGCTCCTTTTGATCTCCATCTTCGGGGCTCCATGATCATCATCGTCACCGGCATGACACCATGATCTCCATCATCATGATCTCCATCATCGTGTCTTCATGAAGTTGTCTCGCCAACTATTACTTCTACTACTATGGCTACCGGTTAGCAATAAAGTAAAGTAATTACATGGCGTTGTTTAATGACACGCAGGTCATACAATAAATTAAGACAACTCCTATGGCTCCTGCCGGTTGTCATACTCATCGACATGAAAGTCGTGATTCCTATTACAAGAACATGATCAATCTCATACATCACATATCATTCATCACATTCTTCTTGGCCATATTGCATCACATAGAATACCCTGCAAAAACAAGTTAGACGTCCTCTAATTGTTGTTTGCATGTTTTACGTGGCTGCTATGGGTTTCTAGCAAGAACGTTTCTTACCTACGCCAAAGCCACAACGTGATATGCCAATTGCTATTTACCCTTCATAAGGACCCTTTTCATCGAATCCGATCCGACTAAAGTGGGAGAGACTGGCACCCGCTAGCCACCTTATGCAACAAGTGCATGTCAGTCGGTGGAACCTGTCTCACGTAAGAGTACGTGTAAGGTCGGTCCGGGCCGCTTCATTCCACAATACCGTCGAAACAAGATTGGACTAGTGACGGTAATCATATTGAACAAAATCAACACCCACAAATACTTTATGTTCTACTCATGCAAAGAATCTATGCAATAGACCTAGCTCATGATGCCACTGTTGGGGAACGTAGCAGAAATTCAAAATTTTCCTACGTGTCACCAAGATCTATCTATGGAGAAACCAGCAACGAGGGGAAGGAGAGTGCATCTACATACCCTTGTAGATCGCTAAGCGGAAGCGTTCAAGAGAACAGGGTTGAAGGAGTCGTACTCGTCGTGATCCAAATCACCGGAGATCCTAGTGCCGAACGGACGACACCTCCGCGTTCAACACACGAACAGCCCGGTGACGTCTCCCATGCCTTGATCCAGCAAGGAGAGAGGGAGAGGTTGAGGAAGACTCCATCCAGCAGCAGCACAACGGCGTGGTGGTGGTGGAGGAGCGTGGCAATCCTGCAGGGCTTCGCCAAGCACCGCGAGAGAGGAGGAGTACTTGGGAGAGGGGGAGGGCTGCGCCAGAACTTGGGGTGCGGCTGCCCTCCCACCCCTCCACTATTAATAGGTGGGGGGAAGAGGGGGCCGACCCCCCTAGATCCCATCTAGGGTTGGGGGCGGCGGCCAAGGGGGAAGAATGCCTGCCAAGTCAAGTGGAGGCCCTCCCCCTTAGGGTTCTCCCTTCCCATGCGCATGGGCCTTGGGGGGGCTGGTGCCCCTAGACCATTAGGGCTAGGGTGCCCCCTACAGCCCATGCTACTGTATTGGACGTGGTGGAACAATTTCCGGACCTCCGGACCCCTCCGGAATCCTCTGGAACCTTCTGGAAGCTTCCCGGTACAATACCGGAAAAACCCGAACTTTTCCTGGAACCAGAACAACAAATTTCCATATATAAATCTTTACCTCCGGACCATTCCGGAACTCCTCGTGACGTCCGGGATCTCATCCGGGACTCTGAACAATATTCGGTAACCACATACAAACTTCCTTTATAACCCTAGCGTCATCGAACCTTAAGTATATAGACCCTATGGGTTCGGGAGACATGTAGGCATGACCGAGACGTTCTCTGGTCAATAACCAATAGCGGGATCTGGAGACCCATGTTGGCTCCCACATGTTCCACGATGATCTCATCGGATGAACCACGATGTCAAGGACTCAATCAATCCCGTATACAATTCCCTTTGCCTAGCGGTATTGTACTTGCCCGAGATTCGATCGTCGGTATATCGATACCTTGTTCAATCTCGTTACCGGCAAGTCTCTTTACTCGTTCCGTAACACATCATCCCGCGATCAACTCTTTGATCACATTGTGCATATTATGATGATGTCCTACCGAGTGGGCCCAGAGATACCTCTTCATCACACGGAGTGACAAATCCCAGTCTCGATTCATGCCAACCCAACAGACACTTTCGGAGATACCTGTAGTGCACGTTTATAGCCACCCAGTTACGTTGTGACGTTTGGTACGCCCAAAGCATTCCTACGGTATCCGGGAGTTGCACAATCTCATGGTCTAAGGAAATGATACTTGACATTAGAAAAGCTTTAGCATACGAACTACGATCTTTGTGCTAGGCTTAGGTTTGGGTCTTGTCCATCACATCATTCTTCTAATGATGTGATCCCGTCATCAACGACATCCAATGTCCATGGTCAGGAAACCGTAACCATCTATTGATCAACGAGCTAGTCAACTAGAGGCTTACTAGGGACATGGTGTTGTCTATGTACCCACACATGTATCTGAGTTTCCTATCAATACAATTATAGCATGGATAATAAACGATTATCATGAACAAGGAAATATAATAATAACTAATTTATTATTGCCTCTAGGGCATATTTCCAACAGTCTCCCACTTGCACTAGAGTCAATAATCTAGTTCACATCGCCATGTGATTAACACTCACAGGTCACATCGCCATGTGACCAATATCCAAAGAGTTTACTAGTGTCATTAAACTAGTTCACATCATCATGTGATTAAGACTCAATGAGTTCTGTGGTTTGATCATGTTTTGCTTGTGAGAGAGGTTTTAGTCAACGGGTCTGCAACATTCAGATCTATATGTACTTCGCAAATCTCTAGGTCATATTGTAAATGCTGCTTCCACGCTCCACTTGGAGCTATTCCAAATGGTCGCTCCACTATACGTATCCGGTTTGCTACTCAGAGTCATTCGGATAGGTGTTAAAGCTTGCATCGTCGTAACCCTTTACGCCGAACTCTTTATCACCTCCATAATCGAGAAACATATCCTTATTCCTCTAAGGATAATTTTGACTGCTATCTGGTGATCCACTCCTTGATCACCTTTGTACCCTCTTGCCAGACATGTGGCAAGGCACACATCAGGTGCGGTACACAGCATAGCATACTGTAGAGCCTACGTCTAAAGCATAGGGGACGACCTTCGTCCTTTCTCTCTTTTCTGCCGTGGTCGAGCTTTAAGTCTTAACTTCATACCTTACATCTCAGGCAAGAACTCCTTCTTGGACTAATCCATCTTGAACACCTTCAAGATCATGTCAAGGTATATGCTCATTTGAAAGTACCATTTAGCGTTTTTGATCTATCCTCCTAGATCTTGATGCTCAATGTTCAAGAAGCTTATTCCAGGTTTTCTATTAAAATCACCTTTCAAATAACCCTTTATGCTTTCCAGAAACTCTACAACATTTCTGATCAACAATATGTTAGCAACATATACTCATCAGAAATTCTATAGTGCTCCCACTCACTTCTTTGGAAATACAAGTTTCTCATAAACTTTGTATAAACCCAAAATCTTTGATCATCTCATCAAGGCGTACATTCCAACTCCGAGATGCTTGCTCCAGTCCTTAGAAGGATCGCTGGAGCTAGCATACCTTTTAGCATCCTTAGGATCGACAAAACCTTTCTAATTGTATCGCATACAACCTTTCCCTACGAAAACTGGTAAGGAAACTCGTTTTGACATCCATCTGCTAGATTTCATAAATGCAGCTAATGCTAACATGATTCCGACGGACTTAAGCATCTCTACGGATGAGAAAATCTCATCGTAGTCAACTTCCTTGAACATGTGAAAAAACTCTTCGCCACAAGTCGAGCTTCATAGATGGTGACATTACCGTCCACGTCCGTCTTCTTCTTAAAGATCCATTTATCTCAATGGCTTGCCGATCATCGGGCAAGTCCTTCAAAGTCCATGCTTTGTTCTGATACATGGATCCTATCTCGGATTTCATGGCTTCTAACCATTTGTCGGAATTTGGGCCCACCATTGCTTCTCCATAGCTCGTAGGTTCACTGTTGTCTAGGAACATGACCTTCAAGACAGGATTACTGTACCACTCTGAAGCAGTACGCATCCTTGTCACCCTACAAGGTACGGTAGTGACTTGATCCAAAGTTTCATGATCACTATCATAAGCTTCTACTTCAATTGGTGTAGGTGCCACAGGAACAACTTCCTGTGCCCTGCTACACACTAGTTGTAGTGACGGTTCAATAACCATATCAAGTCTCCACCATCCTCCCACTCAACTTTTCGAGACAAACTTTTCCTCGAGAAAGGACCCGATTAAAGAAACAATCCCTATTGCTTTCGGATCTGAATTAAGAGGTATACCCAACTGTTTTGGGTGTCCTATGAAGATGCATTTTATCCGCTTTGGGTTCGAGCTTATCAACCTGAAACCTTTTTCACATAAGCATCGCAGCCCCAAACTTTTAAGAAACGACAACTTAGGTTTCTCCAAACCATAGTTCAAACAGTGTCGTCTCAACGGAATTACGTGGTGCCCTGTTAAAGTGAGTGCGGTTGTCTCTAATGCCTAACCCATGAACGATAGTGGTAATTCGATAAGAGACATCATGGTACGCATCATATCCAATAGGGTGCAACTATGATGTTTGGACACACCCTCACACTATGGTGTTCCAGGCGGTATTAGTTGTGAAACGATTTCCACAATGTCTCAATTGCATACCAAACTCATAACTCAGATACTCATCTCTATGATCATATCATAGACATTTTATCCTCTTGTCACGACGATCTTCAACTTCACTCTGAAATTACTTGAACCGTTCAATAATTCAGACTTGCGTTTCATCAAGTAAATATACTCAGTATCTACTCAAATCATCCGTGAAGTAAGAACATAACAATATCCACTGCGTGCCTCAGCACTCATTGGACTGCACACATCAAAATGTGTTACTTCCGACAAGTTGCTATTTTGTTCCATCTTACTAAAAACGTGGCTTTTCAGTCATCTTGCCCATGTGGTATGATTTGCATATCTCAAGTGATTCAAAATCAAGTGAGTCCAAATGATCCATCAGCATGGAGTTTCTTTATGCGTATATACCAATAGACATGGTTCACATGTCTCAATCTTTTAAAAAACGAGTGAGTCCAAAGATCCATCAACATGGAGCTTCTTCATGCGTTTTATACCAATATAACTTACATGGCAGTGCCACAAGTAAGTGGTACTATCATTACTATCTTATATATTTTGGCATGAAAATGTTTATCACTACGATCGAGATTCAATAAACCATTCCTTTAGGTGCAAGACCATTGAAGGTATTATTCAAATAAATAGAGTAACCATTATTCTCCTTAAATGAATAAACGTATTGCGATAGACATAATCCAATCATGTCTATGCTCAACGCAAACACCAAATGACAATTATTCAGGTTTAATACTAATCTTGATGGTAGAGGGAGCGTGCGATGTTTGATTACATCAAACTTGGAAACACTTCCAACACATATCGTCAGCTCACCTTTAGCTAGTCTCCGTTTATTCTGTAGCTCTTTTATTTCGAGTTACTAACACTTAGCAACCGAACCGGTATCTTAATACCCTGGTGCTTCTAGGAGTACTAGTAAAGTACACATTAACATAATGTATATCCAATATACTTCTATCGACCTTGCCAGCCTTCTCATCTACCAAGTATCTAGGGTAATTCTGCTCTAGTGGTTGTTCCCCTTATTACAGAAGCACTTAGTCTCGGGTTTGGGTTCAACCTTGGGTTTCTTCACTAGAGCAGCAGCTGATTTGCCGTTTCATGAAGTATCCCTTCTTGCCCTTGCCCTTCTTGAAACTAGTGGTTTCACCAACCATCAACAGTTGATGCTCCTTCTTGATTTCTACTTTCGCGGTGTCAAACATCACGAATACCTCAAGGATCATCATATCTGTCCCTGACATGTTATAGTTCATCACGAAGCTCTAGCAGCTTGGTGGCAATGACTTTAGAGAAACATCACTATTTCTGGAAGATCAACTCCCACTCGATTCAAGTGATTGTCACACTCAGACAATCTGAGCACAAGCTCAACGATTGAGCTTTTCTCCCTTAGTTTGCGGGCTAAGAAAATCGTCGGAGGTCTCATACCTCTTGACGTGGGCACGAGCCTGAAATCCCAATTTCATCCCTCGAAACATCTCATATGTTCCGCGGCGTTTCGAAAACGTCTTTGGTGCCTCAACTCTAAACCGTTTAACTGAACTATCACGTAGTTATCAAAACGTGTATGTTCGATGTTCGCAACATTCACAGACGACATTTGGGGTTTAGCACACTGAGCGGTGCATTAAGGACATAAGCTTTCTATTGTCCGCATAATCGCTACTGTTAACTTTCAACTATATTTTCTCTAGGAACATATCTAAACAGTGGAACTAAAGCGCGAGCTTACGACACAATTTGCAAAGGGTTTTTGACTATGTTCAGGATAATTAAGTTCATCTTATGAACTCCCACTCAGATAGACATCCCTCTAGTCATCTAAGTGATTACATGATTCGAGTCAACTAGGCCGTGTCCGATCATCACGTGAGATGGACTAGTCATCATCGGTGAACATCTTCATGTTGATCGTATCCTCCATAGGACTCATGCTCGACCTTTCGGTCTCTTGTGTTCCGAGGCCATGTCTGTACATGCTAGGCTCGTCAAGTTAACCTAAGTGTTTCGCGTGTGTAAATCTGGCTTACACCCATTGTATGTGAACGTAAGAATCTATCTCACCCGATCATCACGTGGTGCTTCGAAACGACGAACTTTCGCAACGGTGCACAGTTAGGGGGAACACTTTCTTGAAATTTTAATGAGGGATCATCTTATTTACTACCGTCGTTCTAAGCAAATAAGATGCATAAACATGATAAACATCACATGCAATCAAATAGTGACATGATATAGCCAATATCATTTTGCTCCTTTTGATCTCCATCTTCGGGGCTCCTTGATCATCATCGTCACTGGCATGACACCATGATCTCCATCATCATGATCTCCATCATCGTGTCTTCATGAAGTTGTCTCGCCAACTATTACTTCTACTACTATGGCTACCGGTTAGCAATAAATTAAAGTAATTACATGGCGTTGTTTAATGACACGCAGGTCATACAATAAATTAAGACAACTCCTATGGCTCCTGCCGGTTGTCATACTCATCGACATGAAAGTCGTGATTCCTATTACAAGAACATGATCAATCTCATAGATCACATATCATTCATCACATTCTTCTTGGCCATATCACATCACATAGCATACCCTGCAAAAACAAGTTAGACGTCCTCTAATTGTTGTTTGCATGTTTTACGTGGCTGCTATGGGTTTCTAGCAAGAACGTTTCTTACCTACGCAAAAGCCACAACGTGATATGCCAATTGCTATTTACCCTTCATAAGGACCCTTTTCATCGAATCCGATCCGACTAAAGTGGGAGAGACTGGCACCCGCTAGCCACCTTATGCAACAAGTGCATGTCAGTCGGTGGAACCTGTCTCACGTAAGAGTACGTGTAAGGTCGGTCCGGGCCGCTTCATCCCACAATACCGTTGAAACAAGATTGGACTAGTGACGGTAAGCATATTGAACAAAATCAACGCCCACAACTACTTTGTGTTCTACTTGTGCAAAGAATCTACACAATAGACCTAGCTCATGATGCCACTGTTGGGGAACGTAGCAGAAATTCAATTTTTTCCTACGTGTCGCCAAGATCTATCTATGGAGAAACCAACAACGAGGGGAAGGAGCGTGCATCTACATACCCTTGTAGATCGCTAAGCAGAAGCGTTCAAGAGAACGGGGTTGAAGGAGTCGTACTCGTCGTGATCCAAATCACCGGAGATCCTAGTGCCGAACGGACGGCACCTCCGCGTTCAACACACGTACAGCCCGGTGATGTCTCCCATGCCTTGATCCAGCAAGGAGAGAGGGAGAGGTTGAGGAAGACTCCATCCAGCAGCAGCACAACGGCGTGGTGGTGGTGGTGGAGCATGGCAATCCTACAGGGCTTCGCCAAGCACCGCGAGAGAGGAGGAGTACTTGGGAGAGGGGGAGGGCTGCGCCAGAACTTGGGGTGCGGCTGCCCTCCCACCCCTCCACTATTTATAGGTGGGGGGAAGAGGGGGCCGGCCCCCCTAGATCCCATCTAGGGTTGGGGGCGGCGTCCAAGGGGGGAGGAGTGCCTCCCAAGTCAAGTGGAGGCCCTCCCCCTTAGGGTTTCCCCCTTCCCATGCGCATGGGCCTTGGGGGGGCTGGTGCCCCTGGCCCATTAAGGCTAGGGCGCCCCCCTACAGCCCATGCTACTGTATTGGACATGGTGGAACAATTTTCGGACCTCCGGAATCCTCCGGAACCTTCTGAAAGCTTCTCGGTACAATACCGGAAAAACCCGAACTTCTCCCAGAACCTGAACAACAACTTTCCATATATAAATCTTTACCTCCGGACCATTCCGGAACTCCTCGTGACGTCTGGGATCTCATCCGGGACTCTGAACAACATTCGGTAACCACATACAAACTTCCTTTATAACCCTAGCGTCATCGAACCTTAAGTGTGTAGACCCTACGGGTTCGGGAGACATGTAGACATGACCGAGACGTTCTCTGGTCAATAACCAACAGCGGGCTCTGGATACCCATGTTGGCTCCCACATGTTCCACAATGATCTCATCGGATGAACCACGATGTCAAGGACTCAATCAATCCCGTATACAATTCCCTTTGTCTAGCGGTATTGTACTTGCCCGAGATTCGATCGTCGGTATACCGATACCTTGTTCAATCTCGTTACCGGCAAGTCTCTTTACTCGTTCCGTAACACATCATCCCGTGATCAACTCTTTGATCACATTGTGCACATTATGATGATGTCCTATCGAGTGGGCCCAGAGATACCTCTCCATCACACGGAGTGACAAATCCCAGTCTCGATTCGTGCCAACCCAACAGACACTTTCGGAGATACCTATAGTGCACCTTTATAGCCACCCAGCTACGTTATGACGTTTGGTACACCCAAAGCATTCCTACGGTATCCGGGAGTTGCACAATCTCATGGTCTAAGGAAATGATACTTGACATTAGAAAAGCTTTAGCATACGAACTACGATCTTTGTGCTAAGCTTAGGATTGGGTCTTGTCCATCACATCATTCTTCTAATGATGTGATTCGGTGATCAACGACATCCAATGTCCATGGTCAGGAAATCGTAACCATCTATTGATTAACGAGCTAGTCAACTAGAGGCTAACTAGGGACATGGTGTTGTCTATGTACCCACACATGTATCTGAGTTTCCTATCAATACGATTATAGCATGGATAATAAACGATTATCATGAACAAGAAAATATAATAATAACTAATTTATTATTGCCTCTAGGGCATATTTCCAACACGATCAACATCGACAGTTTCACGGCGGGCTACTCGGCGGCGGGAGGATTCACGGCGTGCTGGGTGGTCTCGGTGGCGGATGCCATCGCGCGGGTTGCCACCTCTGCTGCCGCTCTCCGATCCTCCTGCTTCGACCCCTCACAGGGGCCGTCCTTCTCCTTGCCGACATCTTCCTCCCCAATTCACTTCCTCTTCCCACCTGGTTGATTATTGATTATTAACTTCTCAGTTCTTACAGTCCTGACAAGAAGATGTAGAGCTGGGAGGATGGAGAGTGATGTTGTGAGGAGCAACAGTTGTAGAGCATTAGCACCGCGGCCATTCAGTTCTATGGTGGTGAAGTGCACACACGGACGAGGAAAGGAACGCATATAGAAGCTCATGTATTTGTTATCTTAGTCCCTGAATCATTATTCCTGTCCCGAAACTACTCGATGTCCAATACTTTGGTGCCTGACCACGGTACGTGTACAGTTCAGTGGGTGTTCTACATTTTTTCACAAGCATTGATGGTTAAATAGCAGCATCGTACAAAATTAGACGAATACTTCATGTGTATACTAGCATTCTTTATATCCATTTTTTCCACCAAATAATTCAACATTTATGCATGTTGATGGAAATTAATTTAATTATAGTCCTGGTATATAGTTTATATTTCAGGAGGCTAGAAATTTATTTATATTCCGTGGAGTCTGGAGAATTATTTTCTATTCTGTGGAGGCTCCAGTTTCTTTTAATATTCTCACTTTCCCATGGGAAGTAAACAATTGTTTCCTGCACCAAAACTCTTCTAGGGAATCATCAAAATTGTCAAAATTGTATCGTACTCATATAAAATGAACTCAGAATCAGGTTAGTCAGTACTTGGCAAACTTGCTGGGATAGAAAGAACAACCGTAATTTGGCTGGGTTCATCTTTGCACTACTGTTTGTAATGATGTTGAAAGCTGAGTAATACAAGAA
This sequence comes from Triticum aestivum, assembly GCF_018294505.1. Classification (NCBI taxonomy): domain Eukaryota; kingdom Viridiplantae; phylum Streptophyta; class Magnoliopsida; order Poales; family Poaceae; genus Triticum; species Triticum aestivum. Next base: position 188,625,649 of record NC_057795.1, on the reverse strand, counting down.
AGAAAGAATGGAGCTCCTTAAAAGCATTATAATGCAAATTTATTTCCATTCTTACTCTTATATTCATGCAATGTTGATTTATGTTCTTATTGATCATTGGATGGACCATTTAAGTCTCAGTTGTAAGTATTTGCCATTTATGAAGTTGGTTGCTCCTATCGGTATCCTTCCAAACGCAGAGAGGAGCATTCCTTACTTTTAGTAGATCAAATAATTCGATGATGCTTTGGTTTCTTACTATTATCTGTTGGAATGCATGGTATCTGTTGAAGTGTGTGGTAAGGATGACAAGCCTACCAAATGTTTATTCCAAATCTAAAATGCATATACTTAGCTCCCTGTTATGTATGCATAATCAGGAGCGATAAGCCCTGCATTTGTCCTTGATAGGATGAAATAAATAACTTATCATTGTTATGCAGATTAGCTAGGTTCAACTATGTGCTTATGACATATCATCAATCTGTCCCCATTGATTATGTGCGTAATTTTCTCTTGTATTAGGCTGATGTAGAAAATAACTGATTTTTTTTGTGTTCTTGCATTGCAAAACCAGCTTGGGTGAGACTGCTATTGCCAAATAGATTGTTCTGATTAAGTCACAATTTTTGTCGAACCGTTCTCTTTTAGCTCACACATTATCTCGAGATTTAGCGTTACTATTTTCTCTGATGCCAAACTGATTCTGTGGATTATTTATTATATAGATATAGTTCCTTCTTGTTGTTATCTTTCTGTAGCATCACTGACTGTACGTGCATCTCAACATCTCGAGTCAACTGATGATACTGTTTTCAGTGTATAATTTTTTCTGTAATGCAACTTCACGTGGATGTAATAGAATGTGCAAAGTTCTTCCTCCAACGCAAAGCTGCAATGTGATTTGAAAGTACCGGGTTTATACAGTGGAGGATCCTGAATTGATGCATATTTTCCCACAAAAGTTAACCAGGCTCCAAAGAGCAGAATGAGGAGAGGTATGCTTACTGTTGTCTGTGTTAGTCTGTCTACTCAATCACCTTCATATGAACAGGTGCATCGGAATTGTTTATCTCATTGCATCAGAATTTTTTTCTTTGGTGCAGGGTTTCTGTTGTTATTGTTAAATCTTAACAAAACATCCGTTCCTGGTTCAGAGGTTTATAAGTTCCCTTTTTCAAATATCGAGATGATGTATTTGCAAACCTCAATGCAAAATGGTTAGTCAGTCTCAAACAGCTGCAGCTCTACTTTCCAGGTATGCTATTGATGCCACGTCCAGATTACTCTTATCTTCTCTTTTCCTTTTGCTTGGAGTATAATTTACTTCCTATTTTCTGCCTGCTTCTCTAAGTACCCCCACTAAATATTTGTATTTAGTTACGATGGTAAAGAGGTAAAAACGAAGATATCCACTCAAGGATCGAGCAGATGCATTTCTAATGCCTGGAGATTTTAATTGTCCATGAAATATTTCTCCTCTTAAAAGTTCAATTTAAAAAACTAATATGTAAAAGCATGGAAATATTAGACATAACGATGTTGATCTATTATATTTAGGTGGGTGTATCATGCACCATACACAGTATTTTCCAACTACGTTAGAAATTGGCATTTCTGTCATGCGAACTTCAGAGAATGATTTATCTGATTATCCGTTGATGTTCTTGTGAAATTGTATCCTTTTGAATATTTCCAGCCCATGCGAACATGGTAAATGATAAAGCCAAAAAAATAGCCTTGATGAAAATAACTAACAGTAGTTCTCAAATTTTTCTGCAGTGTCTTTCTAAACTCACAACACTGAACTTGGTATGTCTAGATAATATGCAAAAACTTCAGTCTGCAGAATGGCAGATTTTAGACTTTTGGTTAGGATGCCACATGAGATTATATGTAGAGACACCAGCTTATTATATAGATTTCTTTTATTATTTGTTGATGTTTACATACTGTAAATGTAGGTCATGGGAATCCCAAAGAAACTTGTTCCGACCATTGGCATTTTCATGGACCACCGCCAGAAGAACATGTAACTGGAGGTTATGCAGTCTAATGTCCACAGACTCGAGATACAAGGCCAACCTGGCAAGCTTTATCTTCCTAAGGTGTGCTTGCAACTATGGTATATGTTTATTTTTCTTCATGTTTACACCTCTGTTGCTTCAAGGATGGTGATTTGATCCTAACACCGCCTTGCTACAGCCATCAGCCATCCAGGTCCAGGGCGACTACATGCCCATCACTCACGGTGGCGGCGAGAAGCACATGCGTACGGCAAGCTCCGTGTTGAGATTTTGAACCAACATCTGTTGGGAGCCCGGATGAAGAAGGCTGCAGACGCGGAGAAAGAGGATAAGTGATGTGATGTTTATGGCAGCTAATGGATGATGTTATCTTAGTTTCTAAATTTTTGTTTTGGTTGACTCGGAAACCTTGTTTGATGTTTGAAGATCCCTTTTTTCTCAAATCATCTCTTCATTTTTGTATAAATTGTCAAACAATGCATAGATTACTTTTTAGAACTAGAAATATTTGATACAGTGTGTATTAGTCTAGATGTGCGTTGCACGTGCAAGCTTACTTTTTTTTAGAAGAGCATACTTTTTTTTAGAAGAGCATGTGCAAGCTTACTAGTAATAAAGGGTAGGATGGACTTTCTCAAGAATAAGTCATCCGCTAACACAGAAGAAGCGCTTCACCTACAGCAATGGGCCGGCCCATTAGCACACTTACAACTGAAAGAAAAAAGAAATAAAATACACGGTTATCAGGGATCGAACCTTGCTCTCCAGGGAATATCCTATTTGACGCTCGTTGCGTCAAAATGTCGGGCAAACGCACAGGCAACCAAGGCGAGCGATTTAAATGGGCCGGCCTGTTTAACACGCTTCACACATCCCGGTTTTGGGAACCTTCTAGACTTTCCCAGCCGGTTTTTCCGGTTTTGGGAACCTTCTAGAAGGTTCCCTGAACCGTTTTTTTCCTTTTCTTTTCTCTTTATTCTTTTCTGTTTCTTTCTTTTTCTGTTTTCTGTTTAAAAAATGTTTTGAATTCTCAAACTTTTCAGGATTTTCAAAAAATGTTCTTGATAATTAGAAAATGTTTTTCCTTTTTAGAAAAATGTTCTTGATTTCCAGAAAATGTTTTGAGATTTAAAAAATGTTCTTCAAATTAGGAAAATGGTTCTGCTTTTTTCAGCAAAATGTTCTAAATTTTCAAAAAATGTTCTGGATTTTCAGAAAATGTTAGGTATTTTCAAATTTTGTTCCTCAAATCGAAAAATGTTTTTTGCTTTTTAGGAATTTTTTGTGGATTTGCAAAAAATGTTCTTAGTTTTCAAAATTTCTTCTGGATTTTGAAAAAATGTTCTTGTTTTTCGAAATTTATTCTCAAAATTCATACAATGTTTGTATTTTCAATAATTGTTCACGTTTATGAATTTGTTCAGGATTTTTTAAAAAGGTTCTCATTTTCAAAGTTTGTTCTCAAGATTCAAAAAATGTGCGTGCTTTTAAAACAAATGTTCACGCTTCCAAATTTGTTTGGGTTTTTTTAAATTGGTTCTCATTTTCAAAATTTTCTTCTTAATATTCAAAAACATTTCGTCCTTTAAAAATTTGTTCATGGTCCCAAATTTGTTCAGAATTTTTCAAAAGAATTCTTTGTTTCAAAATTTGTTATCAAAATTAAAAAATGTTTGTGCTTTGAAAAATTGTTCGCGTTTTCATATTTGTTCTCTGTTTTAAAAAACGTTCATGTTTTCAAAAAATGATTGAGAAATTCAACGTTTTTTCATTTTGATTTTCAAAAGAGAAAAAAAGGAAATAAGCAGAAAAAAGAAGAAGAGAAAAAGGATACTATCTGTTTCTTTTTCTTTTCTTTTTTTTCGTTTTCTGTTTCTTTTTGTCCTTTTCAAGGTTATTTTATCTTTTAAAAACTAAGTTCATGTTCAGAAATTGTTTTTCAATTTAGAATAATGTTCTTGCCTATAAAAAATGTTCGGCATTTAAAAAATGGTCGCTTTTCAAAAAAAGTTCATAAATCCAAAAAAATGTTCGCGATTTTCAGAAAATGTTCTTGTTTTCATAAACTGTTGTAAATGCTTTTGTTCAAAATAATCATAACTTTCTAGAAAAATGTTTGTCATTTTCGAAAAATGTTCATGATTTAGAAAATGCTTTTGTTGAAATTATAAAAAATTGTTCTTCCTTTAAAAATTGTTCACATTTTCAAAAAATGTACATGCTTAAAAACATCTACATGAATTTCAAAAACAATTATCATTTTCAGAATCCATTCACAATTTCAGAAAGTCCCATTTATAAAATTTGTTCAAAATTTCGAAAAATGTTCTTGTTTTCAAAATTTTCATAGTTCTACAAATTTGTTCATGTTTAAAAAAATGTTCAGGAATTTAAAAAACTATTCTCATTTTCAAAGTTTGTTCACCATTTCAGAAAAATGTTCATTTTTCAAAAAATGTTTGCAATTTCAACATTTTGTTCGCAATTTCAAAAAACATTCCCATGTTTAAAATTCTGTTCATGTTTCCAAAAAGCGTACAATACAAATTTTGTTCGCATTTTAAAAAAAGTTCCTGTTTTAAATTTTTTGGTGCTGAATTAATTTTTTTCCTGTTTTCCATTTTAAAAAGAAACTAAAAAATGTTCGTGATATCAAAAAAAATGTTTGTCTTTTTGGTAATTTGTTTGTTTTTCAGAAACATTTTTGAAAATTGTTCGGGTTTCGGAATCTGTTTGGTGTTTGCAAATTTTGTTCGTGTTTCATTTTTAAATCAGAATTAAAAAACATCTTCACTTTTCCAAAAAAGATGGAATACGAAAAAAGCGGCATTTTGAAACTGCTCGAAATTTTCAAGAAATGTTTTCAAAAAGTTTTCCAAATCTCAAGCCTGCTGTCTGTTCTTATATATTTCTGCACTTTTTATCATCAGATGGTGGCGTGTAGTGTAGTGGCTAATGTCTTGTTGTTGGAGTCTCAGGTTATGGTATTGATTCCTGGTACTCACTGCTTTTTTTGCAGCTCTTTTTGTCGCGCGCAAAAGGAAACGAAACGACGATCGGGTTGGTGGGCCGGCCCAGTGAACCATCAACCCTGTGCGTCAAGCTGCTGTTTGACGCAAAATGCGTCACATAGGAGGTCTCGCTCTCCAGGGTATTGGCCGATGGTGCTATCCAATCGGCCTAACAGCACGGTTACAGCAATGGGTAGCAGGGTGAACGACCCAGTTTCCCAATGGTTTTTCCGGAAATTTTTGTTTTTGTTTCTAAAAACCGGATTTTATTCCTTTTATATTTTTTTACTTTTCTTTTATTTCCTTTTATCATTTTATTTATCATTTTTATCAGATGCTTGAACTTTTTAAATTTGAAAAATCGTGAACTTTTTCTCAAATTTCTGAATCTTTTTGACTTCTCAAACTTTTTTTGCAAATCCATAAAAAAATGAAAATTGATGATTTTTTTCAAATTCATGAATGCTTGGGGCGGCCCAACAAGCGCCCGACGGGAGCTATGTCGTCACCTACTTGGGCCAAGGTCTAAGTTTTTTATCTTTTTTTCTACTTTTTCATTTTTCTTTTATTTTTCTTAATTCATTTTCTCCTTTTTGAAAATTATTCTTCTTTTCGAATTCCATTCAAAAACTTGAAATATTGTTTGGAATACCCAAAATGTTCTTAAAATTGTTCCTGTTTTTGAATTTTACATTCATAAATCTAATTGCATTTCGTAAAAAGTTGATAAAGTATGTGGTTTGCAATTTGTGTTCAAACTTTTCATCTATTTTTGTGATTTTTTTAATTTTTTTGAAAATAAGCGTTCAAGTTTATAAATTTTTCATACACAATTTAAATTTTCCAATTTGTTGATATATTTTAAGAAATGGTTAGGAGAAAAAAATGTTCATGTTGATTGGTAATGACGAAAATTGCAAACAACAGAAACATTCAAATTATAGAGAACTACATGCTCACGGACACATCCGTTTGGTCTTGTCTGGCACACTCCTCTCAACTCGTATTTTTTAAACTATGGATAAATGACCCCAACTTTTGCAAGCTGGTTGGCATGCTCGTGTAGTCGTGTAAGGCATTCATGCTAGGTTTAAATAAATTATGACATCGTATGCACGTTGCGACACTTCTGACCGAGTATCGGCCTTTTTCACCGTGAAAACTCCAGAAAATGCAAAACTTGATGAAAACCCACATGACTTCTCATGGTGCCGTGAGTTGGTCATAAAAGGTCATGAAACAAATTGGGACCATTTCAACGATGTACAACGTGCTCTCAAACAGAGCCTTCTGGCATATCCGAACACCCTCCGTTCAACATGGTCTATGATTTGGACATCCTTAAAATGATCCCAACTTTTGTAAGTTAGTAGTAATGCCCATGACACGCATACATGCCAGGTTCGAACAATTTTCGACATTGTATGCAAGTTTTGACACGTCCAACCATTTACCTGCCTTTTTTGATTGAGAAAACTCCAGAAAATGCAAAGCTCGCCGAAAACCAAAAAAACATGGCATGGTGCCTTGAATTGTTCATATGAGGCCATGTAAAAAATTAGAGTCATTTCATGGATGTCAAAGAAACAATGTGCTCTTAGAGGGACCCTTCTGGCCTACTCGAACATATTCAGTTACACATCAACATAATGTCCTTGTTTTCAAAATTCTTCACTTCTATAAAAATATTCATAAATTTAAAACATGCTCGCAAACTAAAAGATTGCTCGGATATTTCAAAAAATATTCTCATTTTCCAAATTCCAAGAATGTCCGGCAAAGTTTGAAAAATGTTTGGGGATTTCAAAAATGTTCTTGTTTTGGAAAAAATTGTGCAAATTAAAAAATGTTCAAGGAATTTCAGAAAATGTTATTGTTTTAAAAAAATCACAAATTGAAAATTGTTCATGTTGAAAAACTGTTTGCAAATTCACATAAAATGGAGGGATTTAAAAAATAATCAGATTTTCAAGAAAATATTCGTTATAAAATGAGCTCGTTTTCAATTTTTGTTCCAGTTTTTTAAAAATGTTCGAAATTTCCAATAATGTTTGGGGTTTTTAAAATATGTATAGAAATTTGAAATTTTATTCACATTTTTTTGTTCTGAAACCTGTTTGTGTTTTCCAAAACGTTGGCAAATAATTCAAAAATCTGGACGATGCAGCAAAGAATACTTATACTGTACAAATGCCGTTAGTTTAAATTCTTAACCTATTTGGGCTTCAGTTAGTCATTGTCGGCCGTTGGTCGTAGTGGCTGGCCGCACTCTGCACTATGTTTTAGTCCCGAGTTTGATTCTAGCCGACGTCGTTTCTTTCTGCTATTTTTCTCGCGCTACAAAAACACAGCTGACTTCGGTGTCGTTGAGTGGGCCGGCCCAGTTCGCTGTCACCTCTCTGTGTGTAGCGTATGTATTCGAGGGGATTCACCATACATAGTATGATTTGGGAAAAGT